>NC_041391.1:575842479-575863636 GCF_002162155.2 Triticum dicoccoides | reverse complement strand
CCCCGAGTGAGAGGTTTGCTCACCACTCGGTAGGATTTTTATACTTAGGCGAGTACTGGACTGCAGCTAAGCCTCCGAGTGAGAGGTTGACTCATCACTCGATAGGATTTTTATAGTTAGGCGAGTACTGGACTGCAACTAAGTCTCCGAATGAGAGGCTGGCTCATCACTAGGTAGAATTTTTTATACTTAGGCGAGTACTGCACTGCAGCTAAGCCCCTGAGTGAGAGGCTGGCTCACCACTCGGTAGGATTTTTAATACTTAGGCGAAACGGATTCGCAGCTAAGCCTCCGAGTGGGAGGTTGGCTCACCACTCGGTAGGATTTTTTTTCTTCAACTTAGGCAAAACGGATTCGCAGCTAAGGCACCCACTAGGGGATTTTAGAACATGCAAAGCATGAACAACAATCATTGGGAAAACTGTAAAATCATGTCTTTTGATAATCAAACTAAAATGTACTTCTTATTACATCTCAATAGTCTAAGTACTTTAAGAGTAAAAGGGGCGCAGCAGTTCCGCATTCCAGGCGCGCGGCTCATCTTTATTGTGTTCGACGTTGAAAAGACGATATGCCCCGTTGTGGAGCACTTTGGTGACGACGAAAGGTCCTTCCCAAGCAGAGTGAGCTTGTGTGGTTTCTGCTGGTCCACTCGAAGAACCAAGTCTCCTTCCTGAAATGCCCGACCCCTTACGTTTCTGGCATGGAATCAACGCAGGTCTTGTTGATAAATGGTCGACCGGATCAAGGCCATCTCTCTTTCTTCCTCTAGGAGATCGACCGCATCTTGCCGAGCCTGTTCTGCTTCCTCTTCAGAGAAGAGCTCGACTCGGGGCGCATTGTGGAGCAGGTCACTCGGGAGTACGGCTTCAGCTCTGTAGACTAGGAAGAATGGAGTTCGCCTAGTCGACCGATTAGGAGTTGTCCTCAATCCCCAAAGTACTGATGGAAGTTCATCAACCCAAGCTCCTGCTGCATGCTTGAGGTCACGCATCAAACGGGGTTTCGGTCCTTTGAGAATCAATCCATTCGCTCTTTCAGCCTGTCCATTCGACTGAGGATGGGCGACCGAAGCGTAATCGACCCTCGTACCTTGGGAGGCACAAAAGGCCCTGAACTCATCAGAGTCGAAGTTTGACCTGTTATCTGTGATGATGCTGTGCAGAACACCATATCTGAATATCAATTCTCTGATGAAACTTACGGTTGTACTTGCTTCAAGGTTTTAAACGGGCTTGGCTTCGATCCATTTGGTAAACTTGTCGACCGCCACCAGTACATGGGTAAATCCACTCCTACCAGTCCTCAGAGGTCCGACCATGTCCAATCCCCAGACAGCAAAAGGCTAGACGAGTGGAATAGTCTTCAGAGCTGACGCGGGCTTATGTGACATGTTGGAGTAAAACTGGCAGCCTTCACATTTGTCTACTATTTCCTTTGCCATCTCGTTGGCATGTGGCCAGTAAAATCCGGCTCGGTATGCTTTGGCCACAATGGTCCGAGAGGACGCATGGTGACCGCAGGTCCCCGAGTGAATATCATTGAGGATCGTTCGGCCTTCTTCTGGCGTGATGCATTTCTGGCAGACTCCAGTTACACTTCCCCTGAACAACTGACCTTTTATCACGGTAAAGGCTTTAGATCGTCGGACGATCTGTCGAGCCTCTTCTTCATCCTCTGGAAGTTCTTTCCTAAGAATGTATGCAATGTAGGGCATTGTCCAGTCGGGAGTGATGACCAAAACCTCCATGACTAAGTCGACCACGACTGGGATTTCGACTTCACTCGGATCTGCGGCGCTCTTAGCCTGTGGGGGCTATTCAGTGAAAGGATCTTCTTGAACTGAAGGTGAATGAATGTGCTCCAAAAACACATTGCTGGGAATGGCTTCTCTCTTAGACCCTATCTTTGTCAATTCATCTACAGCTTGATTTTTCAGTCGGGGTATATGGTGAAGCTCCAACCCTTCAAACTTCTTTTCCAGCTTTCTTACCGCATTGCAATAACATGTCATGGCTGGGCTCCTGACATCCCACTTTTTCATTACTTGATTAACCACCAAATCCAAGTTGTCGTAGACCATAAGGCGACAGACGCCGAGTGAAATGGCCATACGCAACCCGTATAAAAGTGCTTCATATTGAGCTTCGTTATTGGAAGAATCAAAATGAATGTGGAGAACATAGCTGAGCTTGTCTCCACGGGGGGATACTAGCACTAACCCAACACCTGAACCATTCAGCATCTTGGAGCCATCGAAGAACATAGTCCAATGCTCCGAGTGAACTTGAGTCGGCAATTGCTGCTCAATCCACTCGGCAAGAAAATCTGCGATTGCTTGGGACTTGATAGCTTTCTTTGCCTCAAACTTGATATCCAATGGAAGGATTTCAATCGCCCATTTTGCCACTCGACCAGTTGCATCTCTATTGTTCAGAATTTTAGATAATGGTGCATCGCTGACGACTGTAATGGAGTGATCAGAGAAATAATGTGCAACCTTCTTCATGGTCATGTAGATCCCATAGACAAGCTTCTGATAATGTGTATACCGTTGCTTGGATGGAGTCAAAACTTCAAAGAGATAATATACTGGGCGCTGAACCTTGTAAGCCTTTCCTTCTTCTTCTCGCTCAACCGTGAGCACTGTACTGACAACTTGTCCAGTGGCTGCAATATAAAGCAGTAAAGGCTCTTTGCTGATTAGCGCAGCAAGCACCGGCTGGGTGGAAAGTAGGGTTTTGAGCTCTGCAAACGCTGCATCAGCTTCCTCATCCCACTCGAACTTATCGGATTTCTTCATGAATCAGTAAATAGGTAAGGCCTTTTCACCGAGACAAGAAATGAATCGACTCAAGGCAGACAAACAACCAGTCAGCTTCTGAACGTCATGCACATGCACAGGGTGTTTCATTCGGAAGATGGTATCAACTTTTTCTGGATTGGCGTCAATCCCTTGTTCGGAAACGATAAAACCGAGTAACTTTCCACCTGGAACTCCGAATGTGCACTTTAACGGATTAAGCTTGATATCGTACCTTCTTAGGTTGGCAAAGGTTTCTGTGAGGTCAGTCGTGAAGGAAATATGCCCTAGAGGCAATAATAAAGTTATTGTTTATTTCCTTATATCATGATAAATGTTTATTATTCATGCTAGAATTGTATTAACCGGAAACATAATACATGTGTGAATACATAGACAAACAGAGTGTCACTAGTATGCCTCTACTTGACTAGCTCATTAATCGAAGATGGTTATGTTTCCTAACCATAGACATGAGTTGTCATTTGATTAACGGGATCACATCATTAGGAGAATGATGTGATTGACTTGACCCATTCCGTTAGCTTAGCACTTGATCGTTTAGTATGTTGCTATTGCTTTCTTCATGACTTATACAAAGTTCCTGCAACTATGAGATTATGCAACTCCCGTTTACCGGAGGAACACTTTGTGTGCTACCAAACGTCACAACGTAACTGGGTGATTATAAAGGTACTCTACAGGTGTCTCCAAAAGTATATGTTGAGTTGGCATAATTCGAGATTAGGTTTTGTCACTCCGATTGTCGGAGAGGTATCTCTGGGCCTTCTCGGTAATACTCATCACCTAAGCCTTGCAAGCATTGTAACTAATGAGTTAGTTATGAAATGATGTATTATGAAACGAGTAAAGAGACTTGCCGGTAACGAGATTGAACTAGGTATTGGATACCGACGATCGAATCTCGGGCAAGTAACATACCGATGACAAAGGGAACAACGTATGTTGTTATGCGGTTTGACCGATAAAGATCTTCATAGAAAATGTAGGAACCAATATGAACATCCAGGTTCCACTATTGGTTATTGACCGAGAATAGTTCTAGGTCATGTCTACATAGTTCTCGAACCCGTAGGGTCCGCACGCTTAACGTTACGATGACAGTTTTATGAGTTTTGATGTACTGAAGTTTGTTCGGAGTCCCGGATGTGATCACGGACATGACGAGGAGTCTCGAAATGGTCGAGACATAAAGATTGATATATTGGAAGCCTATGTTTGGACTTTGGAATAGTTCCGGGTGAAATCTGGATTTTACCAGAACACCGGGGGTTACCGGAACCCTCCCGGGGGTTAATGGGCCTTAGTGGGCCATGAGGGAGAAGAGGAGGGCCGACCAGGGCAGGCTGCGCGCCCCCTCACCCCCTAGTCCGAATAGGACAAGGAAGGGGGGGGGGCGGCGCCCCCCTTTCCTCTTTCCCTCCCCCCAAGTCCTAATCCAACTAGGAAAAGGGGGGAGTCCTACTCCCGGTGGGAGTAGGACTCCTCCGGCGCGCCTCCTCCTAGGGCCGGCCGCACCCCCCCTTTGCTCCTTTATATATGGGGGCAGGGGGGCACCCTAGTACACACAAGTTGATCTACGGATCGTTCCTTAGCCGTGTGCGGTGCCCCCCTCCACCATATTCCACCTCGGTCATATCGTCGTGGAGTTTAGGCAAAGCCCTGCGCCGGTAGAAGATCATCACCGTCACCACACCGTCGTGCTGACGGAACTCATCCCCGACGCTTTGCTGGATTGGAGCCCGGGGATCGTCATCGAGCTGAACGTGTGCAGAACATGGAGGTGCCGTACGTTCGGTACTTGGATCGGTCGGATCGTGAAGACGTACGACTACATCAACCGCGTTGTCATAACGCTTCCGTTTTCGGTCTACGAGGGTACGTGGACACACTCTCCCCTCTCGTTGCTATGCATCACCATGATCTTGCGTGTGCGTAGGAATTTTTTTGAAATTACTACGTTCTCCAACAGTGGTATCAGAGCCAGGTTATATGCGTTGATGTTATATGCACGAGTAGAACACAAGTGAGTTATGGTCGATACAAGTTATACTGCTTACCAGCATGTCATACTTTGGTTCAGCGGTATTGTGAGATGAAGCGGCCCGGACCGACATTACGCGTACGCTTACGAGAGACTGGTTTCACCGCTGCGAGCACTCATTGCTTAAAGGTGACTGGCGGGTGTCTGTCTCTCTCACTTTAGTTGAACCGAGTGTGGCTACGCCCGGTCCTTGCGAAGGTTAAAACAACACCAACTTGACAAACTATCGTTGTGGTTTTGATGCGTAGATAAGAACGGTTCTTGCTCAGCCCGTAGCAGCCACGTAAAACTTGCAACAACAAAGTAGAGGATGTCTAACTTGTTTTTGCAGGGCATGTTGTGATGTGATATGGTCAAGACGTGATGCTATATTTTATTGTATGAGATGATCATGTTTTGTAACCGAGTTATCGGCAACTGGCAGGAGCCATATGGTTGTCGCTTTATTGTATGAAATGCAAACGCCATGTAATTGCTTTACTTTATCACTAAGCGGTAGCGATAGTCGTAGAAGCAATAGTTGGCGAGACGACAACGATGCTACGATGGAGATCAAGGTGTCACGCCAGTGACGATGGTGATCATGATGGTGCTTCGGAGATGGAGATCACAAGCACAAGATGATGATGGCCATATCATATCACTTATATTGATTGCATGTGATGTTTATCCTTTATGCATCTTATCTTGCTTTGATTGACGGTAGCATTTTAAGATGATCTCTCACTAAAAATTATCAAGAAGTGTTCTCCCTGAGTATGCACCATTACCAAAGTTCGTAGTACCAAGACACCACGTGATGATCGGGTGTGATAAGCTCTACGTCCATCTACAACGGGTGCAAGCCAGTTTTGCACATGCAGAATACTCAGGTTAAACTTGACGAGCCTAGCATATGCAGATATGGCCTCGGAACACGGAGACCGAAAGGTCGAGCGTGAATCATATAGTAGATATGATCAACATAGTGATGTTCACCATTGAAAACTACTCCATCTCACGTGATGATCGGTTATGGTTTAGTTGATTTGGATCACGTGTTCACTTAGATGACTAGAGAGATGTCTGTCTAAGTGGTAGTTCTTAAATAATATGATTAATTGAACTTAAAATTATCATGAACTTAGCACCTGATAGTATTTTGCTTATCTATGTTTGTTGTAGATAGATGGCTCGTGTTGTTGTTCCGTTGAATTTTAATGCGTTCCTTGAGAAAGCAAAGTTGAAAGATGATGGTAGCAATTACACGGACTGGGTCCGTAACTTGAGGATTATCCTCATTGCTGCACAGAAGAATTACGTCCTGGAAGCACCGCTGGGTGCCAGGCCTACTGCAGGAGCAACGCCAGAAGTTGTGAACGTCTGGCAAAGCAAAGCTGATGACTACTCTATAGTTCAGTGTGCCATGCTTTACGGCTTAGAACCGGGTCTTCAACGACATTTTGAACGTCATGGAGCATATGAGATGTTCCAGGAGTTGAAGTTAATATTTCAAGCAAATGCCCGGATTGAGAGATATGAAGTCTCCAATAAGTTCTATAGCTGCAAGATGGAGGAGAATAGTTCTGTCAGTGAGCATATACTCAAAATGTCTGGGTATAATAATCACTTGGTTCAACTGGGAGTTAATCTTCCGGATGATAGTGTCATTGACAAAATTCTCCAATCACTGCCACCAAGCTACAAGAGCTTCATGATGAACTATAATATGCAAGGGATGAATAAGACACTTCCCGAGCTCTTCGCAATGCTAAAAGCTGCGGAAGTAGAAATCAAGAAGGAGCATCAAGTGTTGATGGTCAACAATACCACTAGTTTCAAGAAAAAGGGCAAAGGAAAGAAGAAGGGGAACTTTAAATAGCAAGCAAGTTGCTGCTCAAGAAAAGAAACCCAAGTCTGGACCTAAGCCTGAAACTGAGTGCTTCTACTGCAAGCAAGCTGGTCACTGGAAGCGGAACTGCCCCAAGTATTTGGCGGATAAGAAGGATGGCAAGGTGAACAAAGGTATATGTGATATACATGTTATTGATGTGTATCGTACTAGAGCTCGCAGTAGCACCTGGGTATTTGATACTGGTTCTGTTGCTAATATTTGCAACTCGAAACAAGGACTACGGAATAAGCGAGCACTGGCAAAGGACGAGGTGATGATGCGCGTGGGAAACGGTTCCAAAGTCAATGTGATCGCGGTCGGCACGCTACCTCTACATCTACCTTCGGGATTAGTTTTAGACAT
This sequence comes from Triticum dicoccoides, assembly GCF_002162155.2. Lineage (NCBI taxonomy): Eukaryota > Viridiplantae > Streptophyta > Magnoliopsida > Poales > Poaceae > Triticum > Triticum dicoccoides. The sequence continues at coordinate 575,856,532 of NC_041391.1, read as the reverse complement.
AATAATTGTTATTTGGTGCCAGCGTTGAGCATGAACATTATATCTGGATCTTGTTTGATGCGAGACGGTTATTCATTTAAATCAGAGAATAATGGTTGTTCTATTTATATGAGTAATATCTTTTATGGTCATGCACCCTTGAAGAGTGGTCTATTCTTATTGAATCTCGACAGTAGTGATACACATATTCATAATGTCGAAGCCAAAAGATGCAGAGTTGATAATGATAGTGCAACTTATTTGTGGCACTGCCGTTTAGGTCATATCGGTGTAAAGCGCATGAAGAAACTCCATACATATGGACTTTTGGAACCACTTGATTATGAATCACTTGGTACTTGCGAACCGTGCCTCATGGGCAAGATGACTAAAACACCGTTCTCCGGTTGTATGGAGAGAGCAACAGATTTGTTGGAAATCATACATACAGATGTATGTGGTCCGATGAATGTTGAAGCTCGTGGCGGATATCGTTATTTTCTCACCTTCACAGATGATTTAAGCAGATACAGGTATATCTTCTTAATGAAGCATAAATCTGAAACATTTGAAAAGTTCAAAGAATTTCAGAGTGAAGTTGAAAATCATCGTAACAAGAAAATAAAGTTTCTACGATCTGATCGTGGAGGAGAATATTTGAGTTACGAGTTTGGTCTACATTTGAAACAATGCGGAATAGTTTCGCAACTCACGCCACCTGGAACACCACAGCGTAATGGTGTGTCCGAACGTCGTAATCGTACTTTACTAGATATGGTGCGATCTATGATGTCTCTTACCGATTTACCGCTATCGTTTTGGGGTTATGCTTTAGAGACGGACGCATTCACGTTAAATAGGGCACCATCAAAATCCGTTGAGACGACACCTTATGAACTATGGTTTGGCAAGAAACCAAAGTTGTCGTTTCTGAAAGTTTGGGGTTGCGATGCTTATGTGAAAAAGCTTCAACCTGATAAGCTTGAACCCAAATCGGAAAAATGTGTCTTCATAGGATACCCAAAGGAGACAATTGGGTATACCTTCTATCACAGATCCGAAGGCAAGACATTCGTTGGCAAGAATGGATCCTTTCTAGAGAAGGAGTTTCTCTCGAAAGAAGTGAGTGGGAGGAAAGTAGAACTTGATGAGGTAACAGTACCAGCTCCCTTATTGGAAAGTAGTTCATCACAGAAATCGGTTCCTGTGACACCTACACCAGTTAGTGAGGAAGTTAATAATGATGATCATGAAACTTCAGATCAAGTTGTTACTGAACTTCATAGATCAAGTAGAGTAAAATCCGCACCAGAGTGGTACGGTAATCCTATTCTGGAAGTCATGCTACTAGATCATGGTGAACCTACGAACTATGAAGAAGCGATGGTGAGCCCAGATTCCACAAAATGGCTTGAAGCCATGAAATCTGAGATGGGATCCATGTATGAGAACAAAGTGTGGACTTTGGTTGACTTGCCCGATGGTCGGCAAGCAATAGAGAATAAATGGATTTTCAAGAAGAAGACTGACGCTGACGGTAATGTTACTGTTTACAAAGCTCGACTTGTTGCAAAAGGTTTTCGACAAGTTCAAGGAGTTGACTACGATGAGACCTTCTCACCCGTAGCGATGCTTAAGTCTGTCCGAATCATGTTAGCAATCGCTGCATTTTATGATTATGAAATATGGCAGATGGATGTCAAAACTGCATTTCTGAATGGATTTCTGGAAGAAGAGTTGTATATGATGCAACCGGAAGGTTTTGTCGATCCTAAGGGAGCTAACAAAGTGTGCAAGCTCCAACGATCAATCTATGGTCTGGTGCAAGCCTCTCGGAGTTGGAAAAAACGCTTTGATAGTGTGATCAAAGCATATGGTTTTATACAGACTTTTGGAGAAGCCTGTATTTACAAGAAAGTGAGTGGGAGCTCTGTAGCATTTCTAATATTATATGTGGACGAAATATTGTTGATTGGAAATGGTATAGAATTTCTGGATAGCATAAAATGATACTTGAATAAAAGTTTTTCAATGAAGGACCTCGGTGAAGCTGCTTACATATTGGGCATCAAGATCTATAGAGATAGATCAAGACGCTTGATTGGACTTTCACAATGCACATACCTTGATAAAGTCTTGAAAAAGTTCAATATGGATCAGGCAAAGAAAGGGTTCTTGCCTGAATTACATGGTGTAAGATTGAGTCAGACTCAATGCCCGACCACTGCAGAAGATAGAGAGAAAATGAAAGGAGTTCCCTATGCTTCAGCCATAGGCTCTATCATGTATGCAATGCTGTGTACCAGACCTGATGTGTGCCTTGCTATTAGCTTAGCAGGGAGGTACCAAAGTAATCCAGGAGTGGATCACTGGACAGCGGTCAAGAATATCCTGAAATACCTGAAAAGGACTAAGGATATGTTTCTCGTTTATGGAGGTGACAAAGAGCTTGTCGTAAAGGGTTACGTTGATGCAAGCTTTGACACTGATCCGGACGATTCTAAATCGCAAACCGGATACGTATTTTTATTAAACGGTGGAGTTGTAAGTTGGTGCAGTTCTAAACAAAGCGTCGTGGCGGGATCTACATGTGAAGCGGAGTACATAGCTGCTTCGAAAGCAGGAAATGAAGGAGTCTGGATGAAGGAGTTCATTTCCGATCTAGGTGTTATACCTAGTGCATCGGGACCAATGAAGATCTTCTGTGACAATACTGGTGCAATTGCCTTGGCAAAGGAATCCAGATTTCACAAGAGGACCAAACACATCAAGAGACGCTTCAATTCCATTAAGGACCAAGTCCAAGAGGGAGACATAGATATTTGCAAGATACATACGGATCTGAATGTTGCAGACCTGTTGACTAAGCCTCTCTCACGAGCAAAACATGATCAGCACCAAGACTCCATGGGTGTTAGAATCATTACTGTGTAATCTAGATTATTGACTCTAGTGCAAGTGGGAGACTGAAGGAAATATGCCCTAGAGGCAATAATAAAGTTATTATTTATTTCCTTATATCATGATAAATGTTTATTATTCATGCTAGAATTGTATTAACCGGAAACATAATACTTGTGTGAATACATAGACAAACAGAGTGTCACTAGTATGCCTCTACTTGACTAGCTCGTTAATCGAAGATGGTTATGTTTCCTAACCATAGACATGAGTTGTCATTTGATTAACGGGATCACATCATTAGGAGAATGATGTGATTGACTTGACCCATTCCGTTAGCTTAGCACTTGATCGTTTAGTATGTTGCTATTGCTTTCTTCATGACTTATACAAAGTTCCTGCAACTATGAGATTATGCAACTCCCGTTTACCGGAGGAACACTTTGTGTGCTACCAAATGTCACAACGTAACTGGGTGATTATAAAGGTACTCTACAGGTGTCTCCAAAAGTATATGTTGAGTTGGCATAATTCGAGATTAGGTTTTGTCACTCCGATTGTCGGAGAGGTATCTCTGGGCCTTCTCGGTAATACTCATCACCTAAGCCTTGCAAACATTGTAACTAATGAGTTAGTTATGAAATGATGTATTACGGAACGAGTAAAGAGACTTGCCGGTAACGAGATTGAACTAGGTATTGGATACCGACGATCGAATCTCGGGCAAGTAACATACCGATGACAAAGGGAACAACGTATGTTGTTATGCGGTTTGACTGATAAAGATCTTCGTAGAAAATGTAGTAACCAATATGAACATCCAGGTTCCACTATTGGTTATTGACCGAGAATAGTTCTAGGTCATGTCTACATAGTTCTTGAACCCGTAGGGTCCGCACGCTTAGCGTTACGATGACAGTTTTATGAGTTTTGATGTACCGAAGTTTGTTCGGAGTCCCGGATGTGATCACGGACATGACGAGGAGTCTCGAAATGGTCGAGACATAAAGATTGATATATTGGAAGCCTATGTTTGGACTTCGGAATAGTTCCGGGTGAAATCGGGATTTTACCAGAACACCGGGAGGGTTACCGGAACCCTCCCGGTGGTTAATGGGCCTTAGTGGGCCATGAGGGAGAAGAGGAGGGCCGGCCAGGGCAGGCCGCGCGCCCCCTCCCCCCTAGTCCGAATAGGATAAGGAAGGGGGGGGGGCGGCGCCCCCCTTTCCTCTTTCCCTCCCCCAAGTCCTAATCCAACTAGGAAAAGGGGGGGAGTCCTACTCCTGGTGGGAGTAGGACTCCTCCGGCGCGCCTCCTCCTAGGGCCGGCCGCACCCCCCCTTTGATCCTTTATATACGGGGGCAGGGGGCACCCTAGTACACACAAGTTGATCTACGGATCGTTCCTTAGCCGTGTGCGGTGCCCCCCTCCACCATATTCCACCTCGGTCATATCGTCGCGGAGTTTAGGCGAAGCCCTACGCCGGTAGAACATCATCACCGTCACCACACCGTCGTGCTGACGGAACTCATCCCCGACGCTTTGCTGGATTGGAGCCCGGGGATCGTCATCGAGCTGAACGTGTGCAGAACACGGAGGTGCCGTACGTTCGGAACTTGGATCGGTCGGATCGTGAAGACGTACGACTACATCAACCGCGTTGTCATAACGCTTCCGCTTTCGGTCTACGAGGGTACGTGGACACACTCTCCCCTCTCGTTGCTATGCATCACCATGATCTTGCGTGTGCGTAGGAAATTTTTTGAAATTACTATGTTCTCCAACAAGTCGATAGGTCGGAACCTTTCGGGGATATACCCCGCGGTATGACCCGGCCAGAAGTATGACCCGGCCGGACTAGGCGCTTCACCGATGACCCGCCGGAGGACTGGCGACTCACGGGTCTGGCGGCTCACTGGTCAGATGACTCACGGATGACCCCGACGGTGGGTCACATAGAAGACTAGGCCCAAGGCCCAGTAGGCCGGCTCATATTATGGTGGGCCGGCTTAAGACAGAAGGCATGAGGAATATTTCCTTTACGAGGAAGCAAGACCCGTACTTGTATCCGACTTGTAATTGAGAATAAGTTAGTTCTAATCCTAATAGGACTCTACATGTAAGCCGCCCCTTCAACTTATATAAGGAGGGGCAGGGCACCCCAAGAGAGACAAGCAAGAAGCAAGATACAATCTCTAGGGCTAGACTCAAAGAGTTGGCTTACCAGCGACTCCCTTATGATCATAATGAGACCTAGCCACAAACAGCATGTAGGGTTATTATCAGATGATGTTTCCCGGGGCCCGAAGCTGTCTAAATCTTTGTCTTGTGTTGCGTCTCTCGATTCCGCCCAACCCCTCTCAAGCTACCACAATAAATGCGTTGGCCTCGCGACTAAGTACTCACGCTAAGGACATCTGCCGTGACAATTCCACGACAGTTGACGCCCACCGTGGGGCCTGTGCATGGTGGTGTTGAGGTCTTGAAGGGATTTTTTCTAAGGGATCGGAAAGCTCACGATTAATCGGATGGGGAAGAACCGGCGCAATCGAATCTACATCGTCGATGAGCAGCCGGCTATTTGAGCATGAGCAAAATTATGAGCAAGAGATTTTAGGGTTATACGTGCTATGCGGCCACCGCACGCACCATGGAAATCCGCCGAGTCCAAGTTGAAAGAAATTCTGACTACGTCGCTCCAAGTCCCAAGGAAAGTCCATAGCAGCAACAACAGGCTAAGAAACAATATGCAATGTTGTTTGCTGGTAAAAGAAAAGGAAAGGAGCGCTTTACGTTAGGATCGGCTACCAGATCCGAATTCTACTTGATGTTGATCCCAGTCTAACAAGACAAAAAACAAATTGGATGGCTGCCTAATTAAGCCGTGTACTACAGGTATTCACACGATTTCCAAAGCTCAGAGTCACGTGGGAGACCAAAGTACTAGTTACTTGACCAAAAATGAATTGAAGACACGGTGGATTCATATGAGTACTAGTTGAGGGCTACTAGTAAGGTGAAAACTGCGTTGTCTATTGGCCGAAGACCTACCCCGCGCTGTCAGTGTTGAGCTGCATCAGGCCTTCGTGACTGAGCCGCCACCGGCTTCCATTACCGCGGCCGCATCGCCGTGCCGTTGTTCCAGGAGTCGCTGTCGTGCTCGCCACTGCTGGATCCTATCGAGCCGCCGCTGCAGCGTCATGTCCCCGACTCACCTCAAGCGGGCTGAACTGTTCCTGCCCCCTGCTGCTCGCCTTGGCCCCCGCCGCTTCATGCTGTGACAAGAGTCGCCGGCGCCAACACGGCGCGCCAAGCCCACCACATCGCCGGCTCACTTCGCCTCCTCCGCGACCTCGTCCCATCGCTGACCCGTCGCTGCTATGAGCTGTTGCGCGGGCTTATGTCCACAGCAGGCGGACCATCTAATGCCAACCATTGCCTCGTGCAAATGCATGACGAAGATGCCAAGTCGCTGCACCCGCTCCCTGGGCGTCCCGGGTTAGAGACAAATATGGGAAAAAGGGAAGGAGACGACGACAAGGATTCCAACGGGAGTCAACCGAGTTGACCGTCACCCGGAAACGAACGGAGACACGGCCTCCGCTGATGCACCATCACTACTGCGGCCAGATTGCCGCGGGCCTCGACCATAGCCGCGCCTGGCTGATTCCGCTGTCCCCACGGTCGCGTCAGGCCACTTCTGCCTGTGCCGAGCTGCCAGTGCGCTTGACCTCCTCCGAGCCGCCAGTGCGCCTTGCACCAACGACGACCTCGCCCCGAGCCGGCTGCTCCACCTCCTGCCGCGCTCACACCAGCTGCCATCCAGGCGTTCCATTGCTTGATGGAGAAAAGAAAGGCAAAGAAGGAACGGTCATGTAGAAGCCTATGGCACTTCAAAAACAATCATCAGTAGCAGTCCGTCAAGCGTGGAAAGGGCAGTAACAGAGGCGTCGCGCATTAAAAAATTCATCAGCGGTAGCCCACAACGTCCCGGTTGTTTACATGGTTTGCTGGCCACTGCCATCTCCACTTTCAGATACAGAAGGAGTCAGCATAATTTCTGTTTATCACTTCTCCTCAAAGCTCAATATCCAAGGAGATAGCAACGGGAGTAGTACTACTCTAGTGCCAAAGTGTTATCCAACAAAATCCAGCATTATTTAACACCAGTATCCACGATCATCCGACAAAAAAATACCAGGTGCTATCTTTTTTATATATGTTATCATTGCATATTAAATTGTTTGAGAACAATTACTCTGGTCTGTGTTATTTTTTTGCAGGACTATTATTCGTTACAAAGATGTCGCAAAGGGTGTGCGTCAATATTATTTTTTGCACTAGCGCAGACGAGAGAGTCATCACCCCCGCTACATCAACGCACGCAGTTGACTCGTCGTCCGCGCTCACGGCCGATTCACACGCGTCTGCGCCGGTTCCAACGCGGCGGTCTACTCGCGCGTCCGCACCGGCTTACAACACCGCAGCCGACTCATTTACTATCCGAACGAGTCAGGTGGTATCCATCTAAAATATATTTTATTGGCACATGTTGTTTTTGTCAAAGAACAAGTTTATCTTTGCCTTGGTCTGCAATATTGTTTACGCAGGGCAATTATTTATGACAAAAAGTGATATTATACCCCGGGGGCTACAATGGTATGACTCGGCAAAATTAGCTAGTTTCAATGAATTCAAGAACTCCGGGTCATTGAAGGGAAAAATAACTCGAGCCCCGAAGATTACTGCTAGATCGATGAAAATTTAAAAGTCGTCAGAAGATTTCCGGCTCAAAATAAGGACTCTGGTTTAAAATCCGGTTCAAAAGCCGGCCAGGGTAAATTTGTCCCTCACAAATTTTTTATGCTCTCAAATCCGGCTCAAAATCCGGCTCAAGGTAAATTTGTCCCTCACAAAATTTTGAAGCTTTCAAATCCGGTTTAAAGTTCCGGTTCAAAAAGAATTAATTTCTCGCAAGTTCGAGTTCTAAGAAAAATTAAAGGTTGCCAAAAAGAACTTGCTGCCATGATGCGTGGTTCAAACATAGGTATCCTGCCTTACGGCTTATCTTATTATGGTCACTTGGGGGCTTCCTGTTCAAACATAGGTCGTATTCGAACCAAAGAGAACATAACTGTCGAAACCCTTTTGATCGGCACACTACCAAACTCACTAGGGGGCTTCTTGATCATATCCAAATCATAGATTAACCTCTTTTGGGTCTGACGTGGACCATATTCGAATCAGCGTCGTTAAACAACTCTTAAGGTCATTTGGGGGCTTCCTGTTCAAACATAGGTCGTATTCGAACCAAAGAGAACATAGATGTCGGTACCCTCTTGATCGGCAACTCCAAAGCCACTGGGGGCTATATGATCGTATTCGAATCTTAGGTCAACCCCTTTGGAACGGTTTTATTATCGTATACGAATCAGAAGCCTTAAGTTTTTTAAGTCTTTTTTGCGAACAATTTTGGGTTTGACTTGAGACATTTTTTGGATTATATCTCAAATTTATATAAGTGTTTTATGCTTAACCCGGCTTGACTTTTGACTATGAGTCGCCAGCTTATGACAATCATCATCTATGTGGAAGCATTGGCTTCTAAAGATTGGGTTATCACCCTTATTGCACAGGTCATGTAAACCGGCAGTACAAATTCAATATTACAGTGGTTATATGTGAGGTATTATGACCCGCCCTGCGGTAAACCGCCAAGGGTTCTTGTGATCTACTTGTGTGCAGGGTAAGACTACATTTCAGTGGTTACCCGCCCTGGCCCTTGATGTTAAGTCGCCAAGGCATATGTTGTTTAAACTCTGTGCAGGATTTGCAGAATTGTGCTTATATAAATGCTTTAGTCCAAGCTCATCACTAAAATTGGTGTCTCAAAAGGGTTATCAATTATTGATTTTCTCAAGGGCTATAGGCCACCAGGTTACAAAAATTTCGGCTTATAATGAATGTGCATTAAGTCGTCATCGGCCAAGAGCCGCCAGGTATTTAAACTCCGGATTTACTTGTTGTTGTAACGCCCCGGATTCATTGCGCCAGGTGTCTGTCAGTTATTCGCCGTCGTTGCCATGTCATTTGCTTGCGTGTTGCATTTTGACATGTCATCATGTGCATTTCATTTTGCATACGTGTTCGTTTCATGCATCCGAGCATTTTCCCCGTTGTCCATTTTGCAATCCGGCACTCCCATGTCCCCCGGCGTCTCCCTTTTGTCTCTCGTTGTGAGCGGGTGTCAAATGTTCTCGAAATGGACCGAGTCTTCCCAAGCGGCCGTGGTATAGCACCGGTAGACCGTCTGTCAAGTTTCGTGCCGTTTGGAGGTCGTTTGATACTCCAACAGTTAACCGGGTAACCGTAAAAGCCCCCTTCTCTTTGCAGCCCAACACCTCTCCAAAGTGGCCCAAAACCCAGCAAACTCCCCTCCATGCTCTCGGTCGTTCGATCACGATCGTGTGGGCAAAAACCGTGCTCCATTTGGACTCTCCTAGCTCCCTCCACCTATATAAATGTGTCTCCCCCCGAAATTCGCGGATGAATCCACCCCTAACCCTAGCCTCTTCCTCCTCCCGCCGCTGGACGCGTCCACCCCGCCGCCGGACACGTCCGTGCAGCCGCTCGCAGCCACTCACAGCGTGCCACGCGCCCCACAGCCCTCTCCTCTGCCGCCGGCCCGCGCGGCCCACGGGGAGCCCACCCGGGGCGCCCAGGGCCCGAAGCTGCCACGACCGCAGCCCGCGGGCGCCCGAGCGCGTGCTGCCGCTCGCCCCCGACCGCTCCTCCTTGAGCGCTCAACCCCGCCACCTTAACACCGGCGTCCAGCGCCGCCGCACCGGAGCTCAGCCGCCGCCGACGACCTCCTCCAGTAGGCCAGCCCCGTCGGCCATCTCTCCTCCCGTCTGCGCTCTCTCTCTCTCTCTCTCTCTTTCTCTCTCTCTCTCTCTCTCTCTCTCTTTTGTTCTCTCGCTCCCTCACGCATCTCTCTCCCTCTCACCTTGACAGGAGCATTCATGGCTGCCCCGATCTCCGCGCTCGTGCCGCCCCAAGCCTCCTCTCTGCCAAAAATGGATCCGCGGTGGCCGACTCTGTCGGAATCCGGCTGGGCCCCATCGGATCGGGCCGTCCCCTCGCCCCCATGTCGCCAAAACTGCCGCTGCCATGGCCTGCTTCTTCCTCCAGCGACCTGAATCTCGTTTTCGCGCTGGTAGTATTTCCACTAAGTCCCTCTTTTCCTACATTCTGGTGTCCCCTTTGACATGCCAAATATCCCTGCATACTGCTCCGTTTCGTGCATGTAATATGTCATATTGTTCGTCTCAACGAGTACTTCATTTCGTTCCATTGCATCTTTTTCATTTGAGCTCATCTTGATGCCCGAAATGCTGTTGGAAGAGGGCTATGTGATGTTAGTTCCAGATTCTTATCATAACTAGCTCTTTTGTCATTTTTGCCATGATTGATGTGTGCATCCTATGAGGTTGATGTCTACATGTGTTTTGATCTATGATATGCCATCTTTCCAGGAGTGTATGCCATGTATTTCTGTGATCAATGTGGTGACTAGCACAAGCATGTAAACTAGGCCTCGTGATGTTGCTGATTTCAGTCCCTGTTCTGCTGTTATTTTTATGCCATGTAAACTTGATGCTACAGAGAGATCCATGCTTATTTTGAGATACTTCAGTAAGGATGTTTTGTACATATGGTTATGCTCTATCCATTCATGCCCCTGTTTGCAATTATGGAGTACTATAGCATGTCATTTTCGTGCTCTACTTTTGCTTCAAAATGTTTCCTGGCAGATTGTTTACATATTCAATTTTGCCAAGGTTGTTGTAGTTGATCCTTGCATGCAATGAACTTATTCTTGACTTGGTTTGTTTCATAAACATGCCTTCTTACTATTGATTGCCTTGCCATGCCATGTAATGCTCTGTGATGAGTGATTCAAGCTCACCAACATGCCTACTTATTGTTGTTCCTGCCAAGTTTGAATCTGTCATATAACTTGCCATGTTTACATGGGTGCCATCATATTTTCTGATCCTTTTTGGCTTATGGTCAGTAAGGGACTTTTGTTCTATGCAATTAGTAGATCCGTGCCATGCCTTTGCTTGCCATGATAAGTTCCTATAACATGTTGTTTGATAGCTCTAAACATTGCAACCTGATGTTATTTCTGCTAAAGTCTGAAGCTGTAATTATTTGCAATCTTGCCATGTGTGTTTGAGCATGTTCTAGTGATTTCTGGAGATAGCTCAGTGTTCATGTTTTTTTATGCTTTACCTGTACATCATGTCCATGCCCTTTGTTTTATTGTTGAGGTCCTGTAGCATGTTGTTTTGATGCTTGCAATATGCCTAGTTGCTGTTTTGGACAGATTGTTGCTATAACGTGTTTCATGTGTGTGTGTTGAACAGTTGCTCCGTTTTGAGTGTGCTCTATATGAAACTTGATTGATTTTGCATGTAGTTTCATATTATCATGTTGAATCCTTGTTTTGAGGTGTTTTCTTGATGTTTGGATGCATTTTGCATCAATGCCATGTTTAACTTGTTTTGCTCATATCTTCTAGGCCGTAGCTCCGAATTAAATGAACTTTATATGTAACTTGACTAGAATCTCGTGTAGATCATCTTGGTGCATCTTAACTTGCTGTTTAACAACTTGAACATAAGGTTTATTCATATCTGGACCAATTTCGAAATCTGCATATGAGGACTTACCGGAATTGTCATATGTTGTTTCCGGACTCATTTAAACTTGTCTTGATGTGTTGTTCTTGTTTCCATCATCTCTTGCCATGAGTAGCTTCATGTAGCTTTGTCATGCATCATGCTTGTTGTGCATCATGCCTTGTTCATGTGTGGTGTGTTTACCATATTGTGTGCTTCTTCTCGATAGTTCCCGTTTCGTTGCGATCGTGAGGATTCGTTCGTCTACGCTTGGTTCTTCTTTGTGGCTTCATCCGTTCATCTTCTTCGTGGACTTGTTCTTCGTCCTAGCGGGATTTCAGGCAAGATGACCGCTACCCTAGATCTCACTACTATCATTGCTATGCTAGTTGCTTCGTTCTATCGCTATGCTGCGTTACCTATCTTTTGCTCATCAAGCCTCCCAAATTGCCATGAACCTCTAACCTTTGACACCATTCCTAGCAAACCATTGATTGGCTATGTTACCGCTTTGCTCAGCCCCTCTTATAGCATTGTTAGTTGCAGGTGAAGTTTGAAGATTGCTACATGGTGGACAGGATTTTGTTGGGATATCACAATATCTCTTATTTAATTAATGCATCTATATATTTGGTAAAGGGTGGAAGGCTCGGCCTTATGCCTGGTGTTTTGTTCCACTCTTGCCGCCCTAGTTTCCGTCATACCGGTGTTATGTTCCCGGATTTTGCGTTCCTTACGCGGTCGGGTGATTTATGGGACCCCCTCGACAGTTCGCTTTGAATAAAACTCCTCCAGCAAGGCCCAACCTTGGTTTTACCATTTGCCTCACCACCACCTACATTTCCCTTGGGAGTAATTAACCCGAGGGTCATCTTTATTATAGCCCCCCCGGGCCAGTGCTTGTCTAAGTGTTGGTCCAAACTAGAGCACCATGCGGGACCATCCCTTGGCAACTTGGGTTACGTCGGTACCTGTACGCTTAGCTTATCCAGTGTTGCCCTGAGAACGAGATATGTGCAGCTCCTATCGGGATTGTCGGTGCATCAGGCGGTCTTGCTGGTCTTGTTTTACCATTGTCGAAATGTCTTGTAAACCGGGATTCCGAGTCTGATCGGGTCTTCCTAGGAGAAGGTATATCTTTCGTTGATCGCGAGAGCTTATCATGGGCTAAGTTGGGACACCCCTGCAGGGTATAATCTTTCGAAAGCCGTGCCTGCGGTTATAGGCAGATGGGAATTTGTTAATGTCCAGTTGTAGATAACTTGACACTTGACTTAATTAAAATGCATCAACCGTGTGTGTAGCCGTGATGGTCTCTTCTCGGCGGAGTCCGGGAAGTGAACATGGTTTCTGGGTTATGTTTGACGTAAGTAGGAGTTCAGGATCACTTCTTGATCATTACTAGTTGACGACCGTTCTGCTTGCTCTCTTCTCGCTCTTATTTGCGTATGTTAGCCACCATATATGCTTAGTCGCTGCTGCTGCCTCACCACTTTACCCCTTCCTTTCCCTTTAAGCTTTGCTACTCTTGATAACCATGGTAATGGGATTGCTGAGTCCTCGTGGCTCAGAGATTACTACAACGACAGTTGCAGGTACAGGTTTTGCGATGATCATGACGCGAGAGCGATGTTTGCTTGTTTTGGAGTTCTACTTCTGCTTCTTCTTCGATCAGGGGATAGGTTCCAGGTCGGCAGCCTGGGCTAGCAGGGTGGATGTCGTTTGAGTTCTATTTGTGTTCCATCCGTAGTCGGATGTTGATCTCTTGGATGAGGATGTTGTATTCATGTGGCATTGTATGCCTTATGTATGTATCCCCATCTATTATGTAATGTTGATGTAATGATATCCACCTTGCAAAAGCGTTTCAATATGCGGGTCGATCCTTGGTGGGACCTTCGAGTTCCTTTTGGATAGGGTCGCATATTGGGCACGACAAGTTGGTATCAGAGCCTCGACCGACCTTAGGAGCCCCCTTGATTGATCATGTAGTTTGGCCGTTGTCGAGTCTAGAAGAAAACTGTTTTCGGAGTCTAGTTATATCGGAGAGTAGGAATTCTTTTTACTACTCAGCCTCTTCGTCGCTCTGGTAAGGAATCTTGACGTAGGTGTTTTGAATTACTCCTCTTCCCTTTCAAATTTTCTTTGGGTTCACGCAGTTGGTTTTCCGATCGTTGATTCTCGGCTCTTTTCATCCGGTGCTTTTCTCATCAAGTTGACTCGAGCCTCTTCACCGTTGCCAAGTTCAATCCCCAGTTTGCTATCAACGAAGTTATTTCTCTATCCTCAATTGTCTTCTTTTCCCACCCACCCACCCCTTTTTCATCTCGGAGTCCGAGTTCGTAATCGAGTATCCATCCTACTCGTGCGGAGTCTTTGCTTTCTTTCTTCAATGATTTCAACCGGTGTTATCTCTTCAAGATATTCCTCGATTTCCCCTTCCAAGTTACCTTTGTTTTCCCGCCCTCCCACCCTTTTTCTTCCCG
>NC_041391.1:575828764-575841846 GCF_002162155.2 Triticum dicoccoides | reverse complement strand
CGGAGCTTGAGTCTCTTTCGAGCATCAATTTCATTCGTACGAAGCCTCTTCAGTCTTCCCTCAACCATTTCAACTGGTGGATTCTCGTCTCGTTCGTCATTCTTCAGCTCTTTTTCTTTTCCGGTGGATTCAATTCAAGTTATTCAGGTTGACCATATTCTTTTCCTTCGAAGTGTTCTCCCTGCTCGTTTGTCTCTCGCCAGTTTATCCTTCCGGAGTGTTCAAGACATCTCAGGAGATTCGTCTGTATTCAAATTAATTCGAGGTTGTCACTTCATTCAAATATTTCAATTTTTTCGGTGCATCATCTATCTGTTCAACAATTCTTTCCAACGGTGTTTTTTCTCTTTAGTGGGCCCTAACCCACAGGTCTTTTTCCAGGATCTTACCTGACTCTTCTAATTCTCCCGGAGTTATTCTCAAATTTGTTTTGAAGTTTGACGTAAGTATGATTTTCATCAGTCAGATCTTTTCCAAGATCGATATCAAATCATTTTTCATTGATGGCTCAACCTCTTCGTTTTTCATCCTCCCGGAGTATCCCAGTAATTTTGGTGGTTTTTCTCGTCGTCATTTGAAGACCGAAGAAGAGTTTTTCCTCTCAATCTTGCCCGTTCTCCCGAAGATTCGTGGTTCTAGCTTCTTGTTACCCTCTCGAATTATTCCAGTTGTTAGATATTCTTTTCTTAACCATTCGGAGTATGTCAGGAGTTATTTTTTCCATTTCTTTTCATCGGAGGCCATCGTTTCAGAAGAATTCTTCGTCCTCAGATTTCAGCTGCCGTTATCCAATTATCCAGGTGCTTCGTTCAAGTGTTCTTTAATCAGCTCTTGATCTATTTGTTCTTTTGCATCTAAATCCCCCTCAAACATATTGTTTCTTCCCTGTGATTCTTTCTCTTTCATGAGTCATTTTCGAATTCTTACGGTGGTTCGTTCAAGATTCTTTTCCATTGAGTATCATTTTAATCCTTTTGTTCTTTTCAATCCTACCAGTGGTTCATGGAGACCTTCTCAAGGTTGTGATATGTCACTTCTCAATCCTTTTCAAGAAGAATAAGTAGTATGAAGAATCCATTGCTTGTCATCAATTTAATTTGATGAAGGATAAGCATACAATAAATCTTATTCTTATTTTATCCAAGTGAGTAATCCCTTCCTTCGGAGTTTGTTCTTGTTGAATAAATTCTAGTTCCAAGTGTTTTCATCTTTTCTTTTCCGGAGTTCAATTTTCCTCGGACGTCTCGTCGGAACCTCCATCTAAATCATCGCAAGGCTTGAATCTTTATTCTTTCATCCTTCATTTCTTTCTCATCATCCTTTTGTCACCGGAATTCTTCATGGTGGTTCTTCATGATTTAATTCATTCTGCAAGAGTTCATCAAGTATCATTCCATCCTCTCAAGCTCGTTTTCTATTCTTTCCATGTTCAGCCGGAGTGCCGTCTAAATTCTTTTGTTCATTCATTTTCCATCTTGTTCTAACCAGAGTGGTTTCATAGTCTATCTGATTCCGTGAGCTTTCGATTCTCTTCATTCGCGCCATTCCTCTCTTCTTCTCGAGTGCTCTCGATTCTTTACTTCTTCTCTTGAGCTCTTGTTTCACCTCATCCATTTTTCCTTCTGTCTCGGTCCTAAGATCTTGGGACGAGATCTCTTGTTAGTGGAGGAGTGTTGTAACGCCCCCGATTTGTTGCGCCAGGTGTCTGTCAGTTATTCGCCGTCGTTGCCATGTCATTTGCTTGCGTGTTGCATTTTGCATACGTGTTCGTTTCATGCATCCGAGCATTTTCCCCGTTGTCCATTTTGCAATCCGGCACTCCCATGTCCCCCGACGTCTCCCTTTTGTCTCTCGTTGTGAGCGGGTGTTAAACGTTCTCGGAATGGACCGAGTCTTCCCAAGCGGCCGTGGTATAGCACCGGTAGACCGCCTGTCAAGTTTCGTGCCGTTTGGAGGTCGTTTGATACTCCAACGGTTAACCGGGTAACCGTAAAAGCCCCCTTCTCTTTGCAGCCCAACACCTCTCCAAAGTGGCCCAAAACCCAGCAAACTCCCCTCCATGCTCTCGGTCGTTCGATCATGATCGTGTGGGCGAAAACCGCGCTCCATTTGGACTCTCCTAACTCCCTCCACCTATATAAATGTGTCTCCACCCGAAATTCATGGATGAATCCACCCCTAACCCTAGCCTCTTCCTCCTCTCGCCGCCGAACGCGTCCACCCCGCCGCCGGACACGTCCGCGCCGCCGCTCGCAGCCACTCACAGCGTGCCACGCGCCCCACAGCCCTCTCCTCCGCCGCCGGCCCGCGCGGCCCACGGGGAGCCCGCCCAGGGCCTGAAGCTGCCGCGACCGTAGCCCGCGGGCGCCCGAGCGCGTGCTGCCGCTCGCCCCCGACCGCTCCTCCTTGAGCGCTCAACGCCGCCGCCTCAACGCCGGCGTCCAGCGCCGCCGCACCGGAGCTCAGCCGCCGACGACGACCTCCTCCAGCAGGCCAGCCCCGCCGGCCATCTCTCCACCTGTCTGTGCTCTCTCTCTCTCTCTCTCTCGTTCTCTCGCTCCCTCACGCATCTCTCTCCCTCTCACCTTGACAGGAGCATTCATGGCTGCCCCGATCTCCGCGCTCGTGCCGCCCCAAGCCTCCTCTCTGCCAAAAATGGATCCGCGGTGGCCAACTTCATCGGAATCCGGCCGGGCCCCACCGGATCGGGCCGTCCCTTCGCCCCCATGTCGCCAGAACTGCCGCTGCCATGGCCTGCTTCTTCCTCCAGCGACCTGGATCTCGTTTTCGCGCTGGTAGTATTTCCACTAAGTCCCTGTTTTCCTACATTCTGGTGTCCCCTTTGACATGCCAAATATCCCTGCATACTGCTCCGTTTCGTGCGTGTAATATGTCAAATTGTTCGTCTCAACGAGTACTTCGTTTCATTCCATTGCATCTTTTTCATTTGAGCTCATCTTGATGCTCGAAATGCTGTTGGAAGAGGGCTATGTGATGTTAGTTCCAGATTCTTATCATAACTAGCTCTTTTGTCATTTTTGCCATGATTGATGTGTGCATCCTATGAGGTTGATGTCTACATGTGTTTTGATCTATGATATGCCATCTTTCCAGGAGTGCATGCCATGTATTTTTGTGATCAATGTGGTGACTAGCACAAGCATGTAAACTAGGCCTCGTGATGTTGCTGATTTCAGTCCCTGTTCTGATGTTATTTTTATACCATGTAAACTTGATGCTACAGAGAGATTCATGCTTATTTTGAGATACTTCAGTAAGGATGTTTTGTAAATATGGTTATGCTCTATCCATTCATGCCCCTGTTTGCAATTATGGAGTAGTCTAGCATGTCATTTTCGTGCTCTACTTTTGCTTCAAAATGTTTCCTGGCAGATTTTTTACATATTCAATTTTGCCAAGGTTGTTGTAGTTGATCCTTGCATGCTATGAACTTGTTCTTGACTCGGTTTGTTTCATAAACATGCCTTCTTACTGTTGGTTACCTTGCCATGCCATGTAATGCTCTGTGGTGAGTGATTCAAGCTCACCAACATGCCTACTTATTGTTGTTCCTGCCAAGTTTGAATCTGTCATATAACTTGCCATGTTTACATGGGTGCCATCATATTTTCTGATCCTTTTTGGCTTATGGTCAGTAAGGGACTTTTGTTCTATGCAATTAGTAGATCCATGTCATGATTTTTCTTGCCATGATAAGTTCCTGTAACATGTTGTTTGATAGCTCTAAACATTGCAACCTGATGTTATTTCTGCTAAAGTTTGAAACTGTTATTATTTGCAATCTTGCCATGTGTGTTTGAGCATGTTCTAGTGATTTCTGGAAATAGCTCAGTGTTCATGTTTTTTTATGCTTTACATGTACATCATGTCCATGCCCTTTGTTTTATTGTTGAGGTCCTGTAGCATGTTGTTTTGATGCTTGCAATATGCCTAGTTGCTGTTTTGGACAGATTGTTGCTATAACTTGTTTCATGTGTGTGTGTTGAACAGTTGCTCCGTTTTGAGTGTGTTCTATATGAAACTTGATTGATTTTGCATGTAGTTTCATATTATCATGTTGCATCCTTGTTTTGAGGTGTTTGCTTGATGTTTGGATGCATTTTGCATCAATGCCATGTTTAACTTGTTTTGCTCATATCTTCTAGGCCGTAGCTCCGAATTAAATGAACTTTATATGTAACTTGACTAGAATCTCGTGTAGATCATCTTGGTGCATCTTAACTTTCTGTTTAACAACTTGAACATAAGGTTTATTCAGATCTGGACCAATTTCGAAATCTGCATATGAGGACTTACCGGAATTGTCATATATTTGTTTCCGGCCTCATTTAAACTTGTCTTGATGTGTTGTTCTTGTCTGCATCATCTCTTGCCATGAGTAGCTTCATGTAGCTTTGTCATGCATCATGCTTGTTGTGCATCATGCCTTGTTCATGTGTGGTGTGTTTACCATATTGTGTGCTTCTTCTCGATAGTTCCCGTTTTGTTGCGATCGTGAGGATTCGTTTGTCTACGCTTGGTTCGTCTTCGTGGCTTCATCCGTTCGTCTTCTTCATGGACTCGTTCTTCGTCCTAGCGGGATTTCAGGCAAGATGACCGCTACCCTGGATCTCACTATTATCATTGTTATGATAGTTGCTTCGTTCTATCGCTATGCTGCGTTACCTATCTTTTGCTCATCAAGCCTCCAAAATTGCCATGAACCTCTAACCTTTGGCACCATTCCTAGCAAACCATTGATTGGCTATGTTACCGCTTTGCTCAGCCCCTCTTATAGCGTTGTTAGTTGCAGGTGAAGTTTGAAGATTGCTCCATGGTGGACAGGATTTTGTTGGGATATCACAATATCTCTTATTTAATTAATGCATCTATATATTTGGTAAAGGGTGGAAGGCTCGGCCTTATGCCTGGTGTTTTGTTCCACTCTTGCCGCCCTAGTTTCCGTCATACCGGTGTTATGTTCCCAGATTTTGCGTTCCTTACGCGGTCGGGTGATTTATGGGACCCCCTCGACAGTTCGCTTTGAATAAAACTCCTCCAGCAAGGCCCAACCTTGGTTTTACCATTTGCCTCACCACCACCTACATTTCCCTTGGGAGTAATTAACCCGAGGGTCATCTTTATTATAGCCCCCCCCCCCCGGGCCAGTGCTTGTCTAAGTGTTGGTCCAAACTAGAGCACCGTGCGGGACCATCCCTTGGCAACTTGGGTTACGTCGGTACCTGTGCGCTTAGCTTATCCGGTGTTGCCCTGAGAACGAGATATGTGCAGCTCCTATCGGGATTGTCGGCGCATCGGGCGGTCTTGCTGGTCTTGTTTTACCATTGTCGAAATGTCTTGTAAACCGGGATTCCGAGTCTGATCGGGTCTTCCTGGGAGAAGGTATATCCTTCGTTGATCGCGAGAGCTTATCATGGGCTAAGTTGGGACACCCCTGCAAGGTATAATCTTTCGAAAGCCGTGCCTATGGTTATAGGCAGATGGGAATTTGTTAATGTCCGGTTGTAGATAACTTGACACTTGACTTAATTAAAACGCATCAATCGCGTGTGTAGCCGTGATGGTCTCTTCTCGGCGGAGTCTGGGAAGTGAACACGGTTTCTGGGTTATGTTTGACGTAAGTAGGAGTTCAGGATCACTTCTTGATCATTACTAGTTGACGACCATTCTGCTTGCTCTCTTCTTGCTCTTATTTGCGTATGTTAGCCACCATATATGCTTAGTCGTTGCTGCAGCCTCACCACTTTACCCCTTCCTTTCCCTTTAAGCTTTGCTAGTCTTGATACCCATGGTAATGGGATTGCTGAGTCCTCGTGGCTCACAGATTACTACAACAATAGTTGCAGGTACAGGTTTTGCGATGATCATGACGCGAGAGCGATGTTTGCTTGTTTTGGACTTCTGCTTCTGCTTCTTCTTTAATCAGGGGATAGGTTCCAGGTCGGCAGCCTGGGCTAGCAGGGTGGATGTCGTTTGAGTTCTGTTTGTGTTCCATTCGTAGTCGGATGTTGATCTCTTGTATGAGGATGTTGTATTCGTGTGGCATTGTGTGCCTTATGTATGTATCCCCATCTATTATGTGATGTTGATGTAATGATATCCACCTTGCAAAAGTGTTTCAATATGCGGGTCTATCCTTGGTGGGACCTTCGAGTTCCTTTTGGATAGGGTCGCATATTGGGCGTGACACAACCGATGAGGTATTCAAATCTTTAATAGCCAAAACTGGCTGGATTTTCATGATGATATTGAATGATTGAGGTTTTCATACCGGATTATATTATTCAAATCTCGAATAGCCAACATGGCTGGATTTCTATTGTGATTATCGATAACCAGTGTTATGATTGAGGTTTTCAAAGTCGCTTTAGCACAATGGCTATTGTTTTTTGGATATGATTTATTCTACAATGGAAGGAATAGTCCCGAGTCGCTACAGGCTTACGACCCGGCATTTGGGGGCTATATTATTCAGATTGGGATTATATCAAATATGCAAGTCCCATGTCACTGCCATCATGCACCATGGCACTTGGGGGCTAACGCAAAGTCATTTTTTGCTCAACTTATTGAAGACCCGACTCATCACATTCTAAATGAGTTGGCCCTTGGGGGCTACCAATTGCTCCTGTCAAAAATTCAAGGTACGCAAGCATTAATCCATTATATTGAACGGTCCACTATTCAGTTTGTGGAGTACAAAGCTCTTAACCTTGTGGACGTGGGTTCAAGCCCCATGGTGGAGACTATATTATATGATGTTATTATCAATTATATACAAAGTCCCATCTCGGTATTATCTTACTAAGCCGGCCCTTGGGGGCTACACATTGCTGTTCAAATTTATATGGTTATATCTACAAAGTCCCTACTCATTATTGCATAATGACCCGGCCCTTGGGGGCTACACTGGTTGAAATTTTCATGAGCATAAAGCAGTTACAAGTGCCAGGTTGCTGCAAGCATGACAACCCGACACTTGGGGGCTACGTGTGTGGAATATTCAGTTTATATGATTGAGATGAATAAACCAGATTTCTTCAAGGTTGCAACATTTATTGGAGCAAGTCTTAAACCATCACTTTGTTCTGCTCAAGACTTGGGGGCTACAGGTAATATGGATATAAGGGAGAAAAATCTTCAAATTATCAGTTTTGAGGAAATCAGGAGGATCAATTACATAAACCAGTGTCAACAACAATTATGACCCGGCATCGTCTGTTTTATAATCTGGCAGTTTTTGGTAATGATAAACCGGTAAGTTTTACATCTTCAAGCCGGCTGAATATCAGATGAGTATTTGAAGACCAAAATTATTTAACCTGGCGCCTTGGAAGCCGACTCAAGTGGATTATTCTTCACAATTTTTTTCTCTGAGAAACCAACATCAGCAAATTGAGTATGAAGCTAGCTTATTTGACCCGGTTTTTCTAGATGAAGGAAATGACAATTGGACTTAAGGATAATCAGGTGCCGACGTACAAGAATTTTTAACCCGGAACACAATCTGTCAAAGTTGTTCTTGTGTTTGTTTTACAGGATCAGTTTAACATGGATAAATCCAAATTAAACTGGGGGCTAATGTCGGGGATATACCCCACGATATGACCCGGCCGGAAGTATGACCCGGCCGGACTTGGCGCTTCACCGATGACCCGCCGGAGGACTGGCGACTCACGGGTCTGGCGGCTCACTGGTCAGACGACTCACGGATGACCCCGACGGCGGGTCACATAGAAGACTAGGCCCAAGGCCCAACAGGCTGGCTCATATTATGGTGGGCTAGCTTAAGACAGAAGGCATGAGCAATATTTCCTTTACGAGGAAGCAAGACCTGTACTTGTATCCGACTTGTAATAGAGAATAAGTTAGTTCTAATCCTAATAGAACTCTACATGTAAGCCGCCCTTTCAACTTGTATAAGGAGGGGCAGGGCACCCCAAGAGAGACAAGCAAGAAGCAAGAACAATCTCTAGGGCTAGATTCGAAGAGCCGGCTTACCGGCGACTCCCTCATGATCATAATGAGACCTAGCCACAAACAGCATGTAGGGTTATTACCGGATGATGTTTCCCGGGGCCCGAAGCTGTCTAAATCTTTGCCTTGTGTTGCATCTCTCGATTCCGCCCAACCCCTCTCAAGCTACCACAATAGATGTGTTGGCCTCACGACTAAGTCCTCACGCTAAGGACATCTTCCATGACAATTCCACGACAGAACCTTTGCGAGACTTGACCACAATGTCATCCATGTATGCTTCCACATTCTGACTGATTTGAGTGAGCAGGCACTTCTGAATCATTCTCATGAATGTGGCTCTGGAATTTTTAAGACCAAATGGCATGGTGACATAGCAAAAGCACCCGAATGGGGTGATGAAGGCTATTTTTATTTCATCGGGACCATATAGTCGGATCTGATGATACCCGGAATGTGCATCTAAAAAAGACAAGCGCTCACACCTCGCTGTCGAGTCAACAATCTGATCGATGCGGGGGAGAGGGAAATGATCTTTCGGGCAGGCCCAATTGATATGCTTGAAATCAATGCACATACGAAGTGAATCATCCTTCTTAGGGACCATGACTACATTGGCAAGCCACTCGGAGTGGTAGATCTCACGGATGAACTCTGCTGCTAGGAGCCGAGCCACTTCCTCGCCAATTGCCTTTCTCTTCTGTACGGCGGACCGCCGAAGATGCTCTTTGATGGGTTTTATCTTGGGGTCGACACGCAAACGGTGCTCAGCCAGTCCCCTGGATACACCCCGCATGTCAGAAGGTTTCCATGCAAAGGTGTCCTAGTTCTCAAGAAGGAATTGGATGAGCGCTTCTTCCTATTTGCTGTCGAGTGTCGTTGATATATGAGTCGATGCGGCGTTGGGATCGGTCGGGTGAATATGAATCAGCTTCGTTTCAAGAGACGACTGAAATGCAGAATTTGTGGCAGGCTTCTTAGCTCGGAGCAAATCACTCGGATCTGCCTTCTTCTGATATTCTTGAAATTCAACTGCTGCCATTTGCGCATCAGCGATTTTTGAACCTTTCTGGAAGCACTCCTCCGCCTTCTGCCGATTGCCAGTAACTGTGATCACGCCTCTGGGGCCAGGCATCTTCAACTTGAGGTACACATAACATGGTTGAGCCATAAAACGTGCGTAGGCAGGCCTGCCCAGAATGGCATGATAAGCACTCTGGAAATCCACAACTTCAAATGTCAATTTTTCCTTACGGAAATTCTTGTAATCACCAAAAACCACGTCAAGGGCGATTTGCCCGAGCGATTCGGCCTTCTTTTCTGGGATAACGCCATGGAAACTCATGTTGCTCTCGCTAAGTTTGGACATCGGGATGCCCATCCCCTTCAGAGTTTTAGCATAAAGGAAGTTTAGGCCGCTTCCACCATCCATTACAACTTTGGTCAGTCTAGTGCCTTCGACCACTAGGTCGACCACCAACGCTTGCCTCCCAGGGGTGGCTATGCGAGCAGGGTGATCGGACTAGTCGAACATGATGGCTGTCTAGGACAATTTCAGGTATGTGGTCATCGTCAGCGGAGCGACCATATTCACTTCTCTGTTGATAACCTTCAACCGACTCTTGCTCTTAACATCAGCAAAAATCATGAGGGTGGAATTGACTTTGGGATAACCGTCGTCTTCCTCTTCGTCCTCGTCTTTGTCCGACTCTTTCTCCTTCTCAGTGCGTTGTTTTTCTCGGAACTGCTGGATCAGAAGTCGACATTGTCGAGTGGTATGCTTAGGGTAAATCAGATTTCCCTCTTCGTCCTTCTTTGTGTGGATGTGACACGGTAAATCCAACACATCATTTCCTGCTTGATCCTTCACTTTCTTAGGGGGGCAGGGCCCCTTAGGTTTTCCCTTAAACTTTCCTTGAGCCACTGCTACGATCTCACCGGGTGCTGCGGGCTCGGCCTTACGCTTCTATTTCCGATTGGAATTACCTCCACTGGCCTCTTGGCCGACTGGTTTACTCTTTCCGCTACGGAGTCGATCCTCTTCTTCTCCGTTAGCGTACCGGGTGGCTATTTCCATCATCCGAGTCAGAGTCATATCTCCAGTCCGACCAAACTTCAGGACCAACTCTCGGTATTTGACGCCTTCCTTGAAGGCACGCACTGCTTGATGCTCTGATACATTTTCAACGGTGTGATGCAAAGTGGTCCACCTCTGAATGAAATCTCTTAAAGTCTCACTCGGTTTCTGCACACAATGTTGCAACTCAGTCAACCCCGCTGGCCGCTTGCAAGTGCCCTCAAAGGTTCTGACGAACACTCGAGCAAGCTCTCCCCAACTATATATATTGTCCGGAGCTAACTGAGTCAACCACGCTCGGGCTGACCCTTCCAACATCAGAGGATGTTTCATTGCTACTTCAACGTTTCCACCGCCAATCTGCACAGCCACTCGGTAACCCTCAAGCCATGTTTCGGGCTTGGACTCTCCAGTGAACTTACTAACTCGGGTCGCCAACCTGAAGTTGGGAGGAATCACCGCTGCCCTGATGGCTCTGCTGAAACACTCTGGATCGGAAACATGCACTCTGCTGCCACTCAGATGATCTCTGCCGGGGTCTTCTCTATGCGCTCTGTTCCGATCGACTAGACCCTGAACGAGGATAGATCTCGCATCGAAGCCCGGCTCTCTTGGGTTGACTCGTGCTCTGCGCTCGCCACTGTGACGGCGTCTATCATCGTTCTGCCGAGACACATATGATGCACTCCTTGGAGGAGGTGTGGGCACTCGACGACGATTTTCGCGGTCGAGCTGATGATCATACTGTCCACGGCCCTCACGCTGCAGGGGCGATCTTGAACTGTGGGCCAACTGAACTGTATCCGCTACTACGGATCTGCTGTGAATCATATTCCGCGACTGAGACACTGCGGTGTTCTGCTCTCCTGCTGCCTGGAGCAAGGCCCGGATCTGCATCAAACCTCTGTCGATCTCTGACTAGGAAGGTTGAATTGACTCCACTATGCGGGCTACAACTGCGAGATTTTGGATCGGAGTGCGGTATACCTTAGATGGAGGTGGAAAAAGCTGTCATCGACTGGATTCAGGGACCCACTCCCAAGCACACTCATCGAGAGAACGCTGAAGGTTCTCCAGTCGAGTGTGCTCAGCCAAATTAGCCAGGCGTACCTCTACCAAAGCCCGAGCCTTGGGGGTTTCTCCAACGATGGGCGTGTGGAGTGCATCCATGTTGCGACGACGAAGTTCTTCTCTCTACTGCGAAGAAAGGTGCTCAGGATGGTATTCCTCATGGACGCGCGACCGATCGCCGCCACCATCCTCGCCATCTTCACGACGGAAACCAGGTGGACCACGCGGTCGATCAACCATCAAGACTTCAACCGCCGGGCCGCTGTTATCGCACTCGGATGCGGTCTCCGCGGAGCTAGTCGACAGATCGAACAGGCCGTGGAGAGTTTCGTCGGGCTCGATCACCGCGACTTGATGGGTGGCCGAACGTCGAGCCATCGCGTGTTTCACCCACCGCTAAAGCCGCGACCGTCTGGATCGCTTGTGGCGGTGAACAACAGGGAGGGAAAACACCATCAAAGCCGACTGATACTGAGTCGACGGCTGCCGGAGAAGGATGCCGCGAACGCACGTGCAGAAGTGCGTCGCCCCCCGGACGGGGAGCGCCTCAACTTCAAGGGGAGCTTCCTGAAGCCAAGCGGAGTCATCGGCGATGAAAACGAGCGCGCCGAGAGGAATCTCGCGGCCCTCAGCCAATCCGCCGCCGGAAACCATGATGATGATGATCGGAAATTTTTTGCAACTTCACCAACAAGTCGCTAAGACTCCTGCCCCAAGGTGGGCGCCAACTGTTGTGGTTCTAAGACTGACAGTAGAAAGGGGGGTAGGGATGGAGAGGCAAGATCTTAGCTATGGTGAAGGTGTACACACGAGTTTACGAGTTCAGGCCCTTCTCGGAGGAAGTAATAGCCCTATATCTCGGTGCCCGGAGGTAGTCGACTGGATTATATGTGTGTGATGTTATAGGGGGTGCGAACCCTTGTCCCAGAGGACGGGGGTGGCTTATATAGAGTTCGCCAGGACCCCAACCATCCCCTGTTACAGAGGGTTGAATGTACATAAAGTAGGGGCATTATAGGTAACGCTAGCCTTAAGTGCTCTTAATGACCTTAAAGACTACGGAGGAACGCCTGCCCGTTACAATGTCGAGTGACTCTTGATCTTCGATAGGCCGAGTGATTCCTTGGGTGGTCGAGTGACAATAGGTAGGAGGACTCCCGAGTGACATGATTGTCGGGTGGATTGCACTCGACATCTTTGACTGGGGGTCTCTTGCTGCCTCTTGGACTTCTTATCTTCTAGGATAGGGATCTTGGGTAGGACGTATAGGACAGGCCTATGACCCTACCCCAGGTATGTATCCTCATCACCGGGCGTCCTTTCGAAGGCCATTCTAGAGGTGGAGCTACCGCACCTGTTTGAGGGGACTTGGGACTGGCAGATCTCCCCCCTCGACGGCGACGCCTTCTCGGTGGTGTTCCCGAACCTGGCCATGCTGTGGATGGCTACTCACAGTGGTAAGATCTTCCTCTCCCTCAACAACATCACCGCCGACATTCACGACGCCATCCTCGACTCGCCCAAGGGAGAGGTGATGCTTGAGGTCTGGGTCAAGCTGCGGGGGGTGCCACCCAAGCAACACCGTTCTGACAGGCTTATGGTGGCCACCACCATGCTGGGACGGCCGCTCCTGGTTGAAGAGGAGTGGCTGGTCAGTCCGGGTCTGGTTGGCATGCGCTTCGCGTGCCGCAATCCGGCCAAGCTCAAGGGCACCATGCAGATATGGTTCAACGGGGCAGGTTTCAACATCTCTGTAGAGCCAGAGCTTGGTCAGGCCCGTCTAGCGGCCCCTGCTCTGCCTTCCCCTTCCCCTCCCAACAACGGTAAGGGCCCCGACACAGATGGGCAGGGTCGCGACCACGACATGGACAATGACCAAGACGCTAGCATGGATGACGAGTCGATCGACACGGCGGCTTGGAAGAAGCTGGGCATC
>NC_041391.1:575743644-575828489 GCF_002162155.2 Triticum dicoccoides | reverse complement strand
CAACCAGTACGGCTCCAACCTAGGCTCGGTGACCTCTCCTCCGGTGCGGGGGGTGGACGGCACCTCCTCGGATCTGGCCGATGCTGCGGGGATGGCAGGCGGGTGCACTCTGCTGGCCATGTCGGCTGATACCTCGCTACTTCCCCCTCCTTCTCCAACCCAGGGTGGACGCAGCAACAACAAGGCTAGCTTCGCGCAGCAGTCCAGGAAGATGGCAGTGCGCAAGGTGGCTGCAGAGGCGACGCGCGCGATGGAGCAGCTGGGGGAGCCAGTGACGCCTCGTCAGACTGTGATGGCTCTGGCAGCGCCAATCTCCGCCACCCCTCGCGCAGGAAGCTACCAAGACGGTGCCCATCCCGAAGGCCAAGCGCTCCAAGACGGTGGCGGCGGTGTCGGTGGCGCCGGTGCGGGCTAGCTCTCGCTCCAAGGGTGCCAAAGGGAACATGCCCTCCCTGCATCGGGCTCAACTCCTTCAAGCCCGGAAGAACTTTGAGAACTCAGGTAGTCCGCTCCCATGCTTTACAATTCTTGATTCCTTTTCGGACGAGCAGTTGGGCAAGGTGCTAGGGGAGAGTGGAGTGGAGGCTTTGGGCGGCTCTGATAGGGAGCTGAGCACTCTAATCCGTGCCTAAGAAGTGGCGTAGGCAGCGCTTGCTGCGGCGGTGGCCAATCACGCGGACATGTTGGCAGCAGAGGTAGGGGCCTCGGACGTGCTAGCAGTCAGGCCCGACGGGGACGTTGCAATAGGGGTTGCACCTCCCCCCCCCACCTTGCCGTGGCAAGGTGCGGCGAGTGGCCAAGGCGATCACCTCCAGAGGTGTCCGTTTGCGGAACAGAACAATTTAGATGCGGGTCCTGTTCTGGAATATTCGTGGCTTTGGCTGTTGGAAATATGCCCTAGAGGCAATAATAAATTGATTATTATTATATTTCCTTGTTCATGATAATCGTTTATTATCCATGCTAGAATTGTATTGATAGGAAACTCAGATACATGTGTGGATACATAGACAACACCATGTCCCTAGTAAGCCTCTAGTTGACTAGCTCGTTAATCAATAGATGGTTATGGTTTCCTGACCATGGACATTGGATGTTGTTGATAACGGGATCACATCATTAGGAGAATGATGTGATGGACAAGACCCAATCCTAAGCCTAGCACAAGATCATGTAGTTCGTATGCTAAAGCTTTTCTAATGTCAAGTATCATTTCCTTAGACCATGAGATTGTGCAACTCCCAGATACTGTAGGAGTGCATTGGGTGTGCCAAACGTCACAACGTAACTGGGTGGCTATAAAGGTACACTACGGGTATCTCTGAAAGTGTCTGTTGGGTTGGCACGAATCGAGATTGGGATTTTGTCACTCCGTGTAAACGGAGAGGTATCTCTGGGCCCACTCGGTAGGACATCATCATAATGTGCACAATGTGACCAAGGGGTTGATCACGGGATGATGTGTTACGGAACGAGTAAATAGACTTGCCGGTAACGAGATTGAACAAGGTATCGGTATACCGACGATCGAATCTCGGGCAAGTACCATACCGCTAGACAAAGGGAATTGTATACGGGATTGATTGAGTCCTTGACATCGTGGTTCATCCGATGAGATCATCGTGGAACATGTGGGATCCAACATGGGTATCCAGATCCCGCTGTTGGTTATTGACCGGAGAACATCTCGGTCATGTCTGCATGTCTCCCGAACCCGTAGGGTCTACACACTTAAGGTTCGATGACGCTAGGGTTATAAAGGAAGCTTGTATGTGGTTACCGAATGTTGTTCGGAGTCCCGGATGAGATCCCGGACGTCACGAGGAGTTCCGGAATGGTCCGGAGGTAAAGATTTATATATAGGAAGTCCTGTTTCGGCCATCGGGACAAGTTTCGGGGTCATCGGTATTGTACCGGGACCACCGGAAGGGTCTCGGGGGCCCACCGGGTGGGGCCACCTGCCCCGGGGGGGCACATGGGCTGTAGGGGGTGCGCCTTGGCCTACATGGGCCAAGGGCACCAGCCCCTAGAGGACCATGCGCCAAGATATAGGGAAAAGGGGAGAGTCCTAAAGTGGGAAGGCACCTCCGAGGTGCCTTGGGGAGGATGGACTCCTCCCCCCCTCTTAGCCGCACCCCTTCCTTGGAGGAGGGGGCAAGGCTGCGCCTCCCCCCTCTCCCTGCCCCTATATATAGTGGAGGGGAGGGAGGGCATCCATACCTGAGACCTTGGCGCCTCCCTCCCTCCCGTGACACCTCCTCCTCTCCCGTAGGTGCTTGGCGAAGCCCTCCAGGATTGCCATGCTCCTCCATCACCACCACACCGTTGTGCTACTGCTGGATGGAGTCTTCCTCAACCTCTCCCTCTCTCCTTGCTGGATCAAGGCGTGGGAGACATCGTCGAGCTGTACGTGCGTTGAACGCGGAGGTGCTGTCCGTTCGGCACTAGATCATCGGTGATCTGAATCACGACGAGTACGACTCCATCAACCCCGTTCACTTGAACGCTTCCGCTTAGCGATCTACAAGGGTATGTAGATGCACTCTCCTTTCTACTCGTTGCTGGTCTCTCCATAGATAGATCTTGGTGATACGTAGGAAATTTTTTGAATTTCTGCTATGTTCCCCAACAGTGGCATCATGAGCTAGGTCTATTGCGTAGATTCTTTGCACGAGTAGAACACAAAGTAGTTGTGGGCGTCGATATTGTTCAATATGCTTGCAGTTACTAGTCTTATCTTGATTCGGCGGCATCGTGGGATGAAGCGGCCCGGACCAACCTTACACGTACGCTTACGTGAGACCGGTTCCACCGACAAACATGCACTAGTTGCATAAGGTGGCTGGCGGGTGTCTGTCTCTCCCACTTTAGTCGGATCGGATTCGATGAAAAGGGTCCTTATGAAGGGTAAATAGAAATTGGCATATCACGTTGTGGTTCATCCGTAGGTAAGAAACGTTCTTGCTAGAAACCCATAGCAGCCACGTAAAACATGCAAACAACAATTAGAGGACGTCTAACTTGTTTTTGCAGGGTATGCTATGTGATGTGATATGGCCAAAAAGGATGTGATGAATGATATATGTGATGTATGAGATTGATCATGTTCTTGTAATAGGAATCACGACTTGCATGTCGATGAGTATGACAACCGGCAGGAGCCATAGGAGTTGTCTTTATTTATTTGTGACCTGCGTGTTAACTTAAACGTCATGTAATTACTTTACTTTATTGCTAACCGTTAGCCATAGTAGTAGAAGTAATAGTTGGCAAGGCAACTTCATGAAGACACGATGATGGAGATCATGATGATGGAGATCATGGTGTCATGCCGGTGACGATGATGATCATGGAGCCCCGAAGATGGAGATTAAAAGGAGCAAAGTGATGATGGCCATATCATGTCACTATTTGATTGCATGTGATGTTTATCATGTTTATGCATCTTATTTGCTTAGAACGACGGTAGTAAATAAGATGATCCCTTACAACAATTTCAAGAAGTGTTCGCCCCTAACTGTGCACCGTTGCGACAGTTCGCTGTTTCAAAACATCACGTGATGATCGGGTGTTTTATTCAGACGTTCAAATACAATGGGTGTTGACGAGCCTAGCATGTACAGACATGGCCTCGGAACACACGCGAAACACTTAGGGTTAACTTGACGAGCCTAGCATGTACAGACATGGCCTCGGAACACGGAGACCGAAAGGTCGAGCATGAGTCGTATAGAAGATACGATCAACATGAAGATGTTCACCGATGATGACTAGTCCGTCTCACGTGATGATCGGACACGGCCTAGTTTGACTCGGATCATGTAATCACTTAGATGACTAGAGGGATGTCTATCTGAGTGGGAGTTCATAAGATGAACTTAATTATCCTGAACATAGTCAAAAGGTTTTTGCAAATTATGGCGTAGCTCACGCTATAGTTCTACTGTTTAGATATGTTCCTAGAGAAAAATTAGTTGAAAGTTGATAGTAGCAATTATGCGGACTAGGTCCGTAAACTGAGGATTGTCCTCATTGCTTCATAGAAGGCTTATGTCCTTAATGCACCGCTCAGTGTGCTGAACCCCGAACGTTGTCTGTGGTTGTTGCGAACATCTGACATACACGTTTTGATAACTACGTGATAGTTCAGTTAAACGGTTTAGAGTTGAGGCACCAAAGACGTTTTTGAAACATCGCGAAACATATGAGATGTTTTGAGGGCTGAAATTGGGATTTCAGGCTCGTGCCCATGTCAAGAGGTATAAGACCTCCGATGACTTTCTTAACCTGCAAACCAAGGAGAAAAGCTCAATTGTTGAGCTTGTGCTCAGATTGTCTGAGTACAACAATCATTTGAATCGAGTGGGAGTTGATCTTCTAGATAAGACAGTGATGGTTCTCCAAAGTCATTGCCACCAAGCTGTTAGAGCTTCGTGATGAACTATAACATATCAGGGATAGATATGATGATCCTTGAGGTATTCGCGATGTTTGACACCGCGAAAGTAGAAATCAAGAAGGAGCATCAATTGTTGATGGTTGGTGAAACCACTAGTTTCAAGAAGGGCAAGGGCAAGAAGGGATACTTCATGAAACGGCAAATCAGCCGCTGCTCTAGTGAAGAAACCCAAGGTAAAACCCAAACCCGAGACTAAGTGCTTCTGTAATAAGGGGAACAACCACTAGAGCAGAATTACCCTAGATACTTGGTAGATAAGAAGGCTGGCAAGGTCGATAGAAGTATATTGGATATACATTGTGTTAATGTGTACTTTGCTAGTACTCCTAGTAGCACCAGGGTATTAGATACCGGTTCGGTTGCTAAGTGTTAGTAACTCGAAACAAAAGGCTACGGAATAAACGGAGACTAGCTAAAGGTGAGCTGACGATATGTGTTGGAAGTTTTTCCAAGCTTGATATGATCAAGCATCGCACGCTCCCTCTACCAAAGAGATTGGTGTTAAACCTAAATAATTGTTATTTGGTGTTTGTGTTGAGCATAGACATGATTGGATTACGTCTATCGCAATACGGTTATTCATTTAAGGAGAATAATGGTTACTCTGTTTATTTGAATAATACCTTCAATGGTCTTACACCTAAAATGAATGGTTTATTAAATCTCGATCGTAGTGATACACATGTTCATGCCAAAAGATAGTAATGATAGTACCACCTACTTGTGGCACTGCCACGTAAGTCATATCGGTATAAAACGCATGAAGAAGCTCCATATTGATGGATCTTTGGGCTCACTCGTTTTTGAAAAGTTTGAGACATGCGAACCATGCCTATTGGTGTATATGCATGAAGAAACTCCATGCAAATGGTCCATTTTGACTCACTTGATTTTGAATCACTTGGGACATGCAAATCATACCACATGGGCAAGATGACTGAAAAGCCTCGTTTTCAGTAAGATGGAACAAGATAGCAACTTGTTGGAAGTAACACATTTTGATGTGTGCAGTCCAATGAGTGCTGAGGCATGCAGTGAATATCGTTATGTTCTTACTTCATAGATGATTCGAGTAGATGTTGAGTATATTTACTTGATGAATCACGAGTCTGAATTATTGAAAGGTTCAAGTAATTTCAGTGTGAAGTTGAAAGATCGTCGTGACAAGAGGATAAAAGATCTATGATATGATCATGGAGATGAATATCTGAGTTACGAGTTTTGGCACACAATTAAGACATTGTGGAAATTGTTTCGCAATTAATACCGCCTGGAACACCATAGTGTGATGGTGTGTCCGAACATCATAGTTGCACCCTATTGGATATGGTGCGTACCATGATGTCTCTTATCGAATTACCACTATCGTTCATGGGTTAGGCATTAGAGACAACCACATTCACTTTAAGTAGGGCACCACATAATTCCGTTGAGATGACACCGTATGAATTATGGTTTAGAGAAACCTAAGCTGTCATTTCTTAAAAGTTTGGGGCTGCGACGCTTATGTGAAAAGGTTTCAGGTTGATAAGCTCGAACCCAAAGCAGATAAAATGCATCTTCATAGGACACCCAAAACAGTTGGGTATACCTCCTGTCTCAGATTCGAAAGCAATAAGGGATTGTTTCTAGAATCGGGTCCTTTCTCGAGGAAAAGTTTCTCTCGAAAAGTTGAGTGGGAGGATGGTGGAGACTTGATGAGGTTATTGAACCGTCACTTCAACAAGTGTGTAGCAGGGCACAGGAAGTTGTTCCTGTGGCACCTACACCAATTGAAGTGGAAGCTTATGATAGTGATCATGAAGTTTCGGATCAAGTCACTACCGAACCTCGTAGGGTGACAAGGATACGTACTACTTCAGAGTGGTACAGTAATCCTATCTTGAAGGTCATGTTGCTAGACAACAATGAACCTACGAGCTATGGAGAAGCGATGGTGGGCCCAAATTCCGACAAATGGTTAGAAACCATAAAATCCGAGATAGGATCCATGTATGAAAACAAAGTGTAGACTTTGGAAGAACTACTTGATGGTCATAAGGCTGTTAGGTACATATGGATTTTGAAAGTAAGACAGACAATGATGGTAAGTGTCACCATTGAGAAAGCTCGACTTGTCGTTAAGATGTTTTTCGACAAGTTCAAGGAGTTGACTACGATGAGACTTTCTCACTCGTAGCGATGCTAAGAGTCTGTTGGAATTATATTAGCAATTACTGCATTATTTATGAAATCTTGCAGATAGGATGTCAAAACATTGTTTCCTCGACGATTCTTGAGGAAAGGTTGTATGTGATACAACCGGAAGGTTTTGTCTATCCTGAAATATGCTAATAAGTATGCAAAGCTCCAGCAATCCTTCTGAGGACTAGAGTGAGCATCTCGGAGTTGGAATGTATGCTTTGATGATGATCAAAGATTTTGGGTTTGTACAAAGTTTATGAGAAACTTGTATTTCCAAAGAAGTGAGTGGGAGCACTATAGAATTTCTGATGAGTATATGTTGTTGACATATTGATGATCAGAGATGATGTAGAATTTCAAGAAAGCATATAGGGTTATTTGAAAGGTGTTTTTCAATGGAAAGCCTGGATTAAGCTACTTGAACATTGAGCATCAAGATCTATAAGGATAGATCAAAACGCTTAATAGTACTTTCAAATGAGCACATGCCTTGACGTGATCTTGAAGGTGTTCAAGATGGATCAGTCAAAGAAGGAGTTCTTGCCTGAGTTGTAAGGTATGAAGTTAAGACTTAAAGCTCGACCATGGCAGAATAGAGAGAAAGGATTAAGGTCGTCCCCTATGCATAAGATGTAGGCTCTACAGTATGCTATGCTGTGTACCGCACCTGAAGTGTGCCTTGCCATGAGTCAGTCAAGGGGTACAAGAGTGATCCAAGAATGGATCACAGGACAGCGGTCAAAGTTATCCTTAGTAACTAGTGGACTAAGGAATTTTCTCGATTATGGAGGTGGTAAAAGAGTTCGTCGTAAAGGGTTACGTCGATGCAAGCTTAACACCTATCCGGATAGCTCTGAGTAGAGATACCGGATACGTATAATGGAGCAACAATTTAGAATAGCTCCAAGTAGAACAGATATTTGGAATAGCTCCAAATAGAACGTGGTAGCTGCATCTAGGAGATGACATAGAGATTTGTAAAGCACACACGGATCTGAAAGGTTCAGACCCGTTGACTATAACCTCTCTCACAAGCATAACATGATCAAACCCAGAACTCTTTGGGTGTTAGTCACATGGGGATGTGACCTTGAGTGTTAATCACATATCGATGTGAACTAGATTATTGACTCTAGTGCAAGTGGGAGACAATTGGAAATATGCCCTAGAGGCAATAATAAATTGATTATTATTATATTTCCTTGTTCATGATAATCGTTTATTATCCATGCTAGAATTGTATTGATAGGAAACTCAGATACATGTGTGGATACATAGACAACACCATGTCCCTAGTAAGCCTCTAGTTGACTAGCTCGTTAATCAATAGATGGTTACGGTTTCCTGACCATGGACATTGGATGTTGTTGATAACAGGATCACATCATTAGGAGAATGATGTGATGGACAAGACCCAATCCTAAGCCTAGCACAAGATCATGTAGTTCGTATGCTAAAGCTTTTCTAATGTCAAGTATCATTTCCTTAGACCATGAGATTGTGCAACTCCCGGATACCGTAGGAGTGTTTTGGGTGTGCCAAACGTCACAACGTAACTGGGTGGCTATAAAGGTACACTATGGGTATCTCTGAAAGTGTCTGTTGGGTTGGCACGAATCGAGATTGGGATTTTGTCACTCCGTGTAAACGGAGAGGTATCTCTGGGCCCACTCGGTAGGACATCATCATAATGTGCACAATGTGACCAAGGGGTTGATCACGGGATGATGTGTTACGGAACGAGTAAAGAGACTTGCCGGTAACGAGATTGAACAAGGTATCGGTATACCGACGATCGAATCTCGGGCAAGTACCATACCGCTAGACAAAGGGAATTGTATACGGGATTGATTGAGTCCTTGACATCATGGTTCATCCGATGAGATCATCGTGGAACATGTGGGAGCCAACATGGGTATCCAGATCCCGCTGTTGGTTATTGATCGGAGAACATCTCGGTCATGTCTGCATGTCTCCCGAACCCGTAGGGTCTACACACTTAAGGTTCGATGACGCTAGGGTTATAAAGGAAGCTTGTATGTGGTTACCGAATGTTGTTCGGAGTCCCGGATGAGATCCCGGACGTCACGAGGAGTTCCGGAATGGTCCGGAGGTAAAGATTTATATATAGGAAGTCCTGTTTCGGCCATCGGGACAAGTTTCGGGGTCATCGGTATTGTACCGGGACCACCGGAAGGGTCCCGGGGGCCCACCGGGTGGGGCCACCTGCCCCGGGGGGCCACATGGGCTGTAGGGGGTGCGCCTTGGCCTACATGGGCCAAGGGCACCAGCCCCTAGAGGCCCATGCGCCAAGATATAGGAAAAAGGGGAGAGTCCTAAAGGGGGAAGGCACCTCCGAGGTGCCTTGAGGAGGATGGACTCCTCCCCCCCTCTTAGCCGCACCCCTTCCTTGGAGGAGGGGGCAAGGCTGCGCCTCCCCCCTCTCCCCTGCCCCTATATATAGTGGAGGGGAGGGAGGGCATCCATACCTGAGCCCTTGGCGCCTCCCTCCCTCCCGTGACACCTCCTCCTCTCCCGTAGGTGCTTGGCGAAGCCCTGCAGGATTGCCACGCTCCTCCATCACCACCACGCCGTTGTGCTGCTGCTGGATGGAGTCTTCCTCAACCTCTCCCTCTCTCCTTGCTGGATCAAGGCGTGGGAGACATCGTCGAGCTGTACGTGTGTTGAACGCGGAGGTGCTGTCCGTTCGGCACTAGATCATCGGTGATCTGAATCACGACGAGTACGACTCCATCAACCTCGTTCACTTGAACGCTTCCGCTTAGCGATCTACAAGGGTATGTAGATGCACTCTCCTTTCTACTCGTTGCTGGTCTCTCCATAGATAGATCTTGGTGATACGTAGGAAATTTTTTGAATTTCTGCTACGTTCCCCAACATTGGCCACACGGGTCGCTGCATCCAACTCAAAGAGTATATTAGGAAGGAGGCCATCGACATCGTAGGTCTCCAGGAAACGATTAGAATGGATTTTCGCCACCAAGATATTCTGGCAGTAGATCCCCTGGAACGATTTGAGTGGCACCATGCCCCGGCTACGGGCCACTCAGGCGGCATGTTGTTAGGTTTCTGTGCTGCCACCTACGAGATCCTGCACTGGGATGTGGGATCCTTCTCCATTGTGGCTACCATTCGAGTGCGCGCGTCGTTACGCGCCCTTGTGGTTGTCCAAGTCTACGGACCTGCGGATCACTCCCGCTTGGCGGAGTTCTTGGGAGAACTTCAAGCCAAGGTGCTTGCGATCTCTGCAGCACAGACCCCTCTGCTGGTAGGCGGTGACTTCAATTTGATTCGCTCGGGGGCAGACAAGAACAACAACAATGTTAATTGGCCAAGGGTGCCTATGTTTAACAACACTATTGTGTCAATGGCACTTAGGGAAGTGGACGGGACTGGAGCCAGGTATACATGGACTAACAAGCAGCTGGCTCCGGTGCGTTCGGTGCTGGACCCTGTGTTCATGTCACCAGACTGGGAGGTGGTGTTTCCCTTGTGCTCGCTGATTGTGGAAACACGCATCGGGTCCGACCACGTGCCCTTAATTTTGTCCTCAGGGGAGGACAGGATTCTCCGCAGCCCACATTTCTTTTTTGAGACGGCGTGGTTCGAGATACCAGGTTTCAACTCCGTTTTTAGGGAAAAATGGAGCTCCTGTGTACTCCCGATCGGTCAACAGCGCCGACCAATGGAATTTTGGATAGCTGCTGGGGGCCATCTTCACGCGTGCCTCAAGGGTGGGGGCGTGCTATGTCTCGAGCTTGCGTTGGTTTTCCTTGAAGAGGAAAGGGTGATGCAGCAATAGTAGTGTAAGTATTTCCCTCAGTTTTTTAGAACCAAGGTATCAATCCAGTAGGAGGCTCCTCAAAAGTGCCACGCACCTACACAAACAAACAAAGAACTCGCAACCAACGTAATAAAGGGGTTGTCAATCCCTTCACGGCCACTTGCGAAAGTGTGATCTGATAGAGATAGTATGATAAAATAAATATATTTTTGGTATTTTATAATATAGATTGGAAAAGTAAAGATGCAAATAAAAGTAGATTGAAAGCTTATATGATAAAATATAGACCCGGGGGGCATATGTTTCACTAGTGGCTTCTCTCAAGATAGCATAAGTATTACGGTGGGTGAACAAATTACTGTCGAGCAATTGATAGAAAAGTGAATAATTATGAGATTATCTAGGCATGATCATGTATATAGGCATCACGTTCGTGACAAGTAGACTGACTCCTGCCTGCATCTACTACTATTACTCCACACATCGACCGCTATCCAGCATGCATCTAGAGTATTAAGTTCATAAAGAACAGAGTAACACATTAAGAAAGATGACATGATGTAGAGGGATAAACTCATGCAATATGATGTAAACCCCATCTTTTTATCCTCGATGGCAATAATACAATATGTGCCTTGCTGCCCTTGCTGTCACTGGGAATGGACACCGCAAGATTGAACCCAAAGCTAAGCACTTCTCCCATTGCAAGAAAGATCAATCTAGTAGGCCAAACCAAACTAATAATTCGAAGAGACTTGCAAAGATAACTCAATCATACATAAAAGAATTCGGAGGAGATTCAAATATTTCTCATAGATAAACTTGATCATAAACCCACAATTCATCGGGTCTCGACAAACACACCGCAAAAAGAGTTACATCAAATAGATCTCCACAAGAGAGGGAGAGAACATGGTATTGAGATCCAAAAAGAGAGAAGAAGCCATCTAGCTAATAACTATGGACCTAAAGGTCTGTGGTAAACTACTCACAACTCATTGGAGGGGCTATGGTGTTGATGTAGAAGCCCTCCGTGGTCGATTCCCCCTCCGACGGAGCGCCGGCGAAGGCTCCAAGATGGGGTCTCGCGGATACAGAAGGTTACGACGGTGGAAATTGTTTTTCGTTGGCTCCCTGGATGTTTTCGGGGTACGTGGATATATATAGGAGGAAGAAGTACGTCGGTGGCCGCCCGAGGGGCCCACCAGACAGGGGGCAAGCCCACCAACCTCGTGGCTGCCTCGGCTGCTTCTTGGCTTGCACTCCAAGTCCTCTGGATCACGTTTGTTCCAAAAATCACGCTCCCGAAGGTTTCATTCCGTTTGGACTCCGTTTGATATTCCTTTTCTTCGAAATATTGAAATAGGCAAAAAAAACAACAATACGTGCTGGGCCTCCGGTTAGTAGGTTAGTCCCAAAAATGATATAAATGTGTAAAATAAAGCTCATAAACATCCAAAACGGGTAATATAATAGCATGGAACAATCAAAAATTATAGATATGTTGGAGACGTATCAGGGCGCGAACCAAGGGCGAGATGGCAAGCTTCTGAGAGCAAGACTTGTCGACGAAATCGCGGGCCTTGACGCCCAGGCCGATTCTAGACCCTTTTCCGAACAAGAATGGGCTCACCATTACACCCTGGAAGGGCAAGTCGAGGCGCTCCTACAGAGCGAGGAGGAGTACTGGAGGTGCAGGGGCGGCCTCAAGTGGACCCTTAAGGGGGGACGCAAACACCAAATACTTCCATGCCTACGCGAATGGGAGAAGACGGAAATGCGCGATCCTCCAGCTGCAATCGGAGCTCGGGCTCCTGCTGCGCCAAGCCGACATCGTGTTGCACGTCTACGATTTCTACATTAACTTGATGGGAACCAGAGAGGAGCAGAGGGCTGGCCTCCGCGCAGACGTGTGGCTGTCGTTCCAGCGGGTTCTGGACAGCGAGAACGCCGAGTTGGGACTGGCGTTTCTCCCCAAGGAGATAGATGATGCTCTGAATAGCATGAAGGCCGACATAGCGCCGGTCCAGATGGGTGGCCGGTGGCCATGTTCAAGCGCTTCTGGCCTCTTCTCCGCGAGCCCATCTTTGCGGTGTGCAATGGCTTTACGCATGGAACGGTAGATATCGCTAGACTCAACTACGGCGTTCTCTCGCTCATTCCCAAAGTGACTGGTGCGGACAACATTCGCCAGTTCCGCCCCATCGCGCTGATCAACGTTCCTTTTAAGATTTGTGCTAAAGCTTGTACTTCTCGATTAATTCCTATTACGCATCGCACTGTTAGCCGCTCGCAATCTGCGTTCATTAGGGGTCGCCACATCCTCGAGGGCCCGCTGGCACTCTAGGAAGTGCTCCATGAGCTCAAGCGTACGAACGAACCAGCTATCCTCCTCAAACTAGATTTCGAGAAAGCGTATGATCGTGTCAACTGGGACTTTTTACGCCAGGTTCTCATTAGTCGAGGCTTCTCGGCGGTTTGGGTTCACCTCGTGATGCAGCTGGTCTCGGGGGGCCAGACTGCGGTCTCGGTCAACGGAGAAGGAGGGCACTTCTTCTGGAACAAGCGGGGACAGCGTCAGGGTGACTCGATGTCCCCCATCTTGTTTAATTTTGTCGTCGATGCGTTGGCGGCGATGTTGCACAAAGCCACCGAGGCGGGCCACATCAAAGGTGTCGTGGGTCACCTTATCCCCGGGGGGGTTTCCCACTTGCAGTACGCGGACGACACGCTCTTGTTGTTCCATCCAGACCTGCATAGTGTGGTCACGGTCAAAGCCATCCTGCTCAGCTTGGAGCCAATGTCTGGGCTGAAAATAAACTTCCACAAATGTGAAGTCCTGCCCATGGGCCTAGATGCTGCGGACAGTAGGCGAATTGTGGACTTGCTTAACTGCAAGGTAGACAAGATGCCCTTACGTACTTGGGCTTACCACTTGACTACAAGCGTATCCCGATTGAGGGTTGGGCTCCGCTGTGGACTAAGGTTGGGGGCGGGTATGCCCGTGGCGCGGGAAATTCCTCTCGTTCGCGGCTAGGCTAGTGCTTACGAACTTGAGCCTTTCCTCCCTGCCTATGTTCGCGATGGGCCTTTTCCTACTGGCGGAAGGGGTTCGCTCTAAATTAGACACGCCACGCTCCCGCCTCTTTTGGGAGGGGTCGGATCCAAAGCGCAAATACCACCTTGTCAAGTGGGACGCGGTATGCCGCCCTAAGGATATGGGGGGTCTAGGAATCACCAACACGCGAATCCTAAACATTGAACTCATGTGCAAATGAATCTGGAAGATATCCCAAGGGACTTCAGGTTTGTGGGCTGATCTCCTTCGGGCCAAGTACTTCCCGAACGGTTCCTTCTTCCAAGGGGTGGCTCGGGGCTCCCCCTTCTGAAATGACCTTCAAACAGTTCGCCAGACCTTTGCCTTGGGTGCCAAGTTTGCCATTGGTGACGGCAGGTCTGCTCGGTTCTCGCTAGATCTTTGGGTTGGAGCCCAACCACTTTGGGTGCAATTCCAGGACCTTTACTCGCTCGCGGTTGACCCGGACCTCACGGTGGCCTCGGCCTTGTCTTCATCCCCTTCGGCGATATACTTCCGGCACGAGCTTTCCGTTGTGGAGCAAGCCAGCCTCGAGGCGATGCATCAGCTCATAGGTCATACTACGTTATCCACGCAGGCGGACTCGGTGTCCTGGACCCTTACCGCGTCTGGCAAGTTCACAGTCCGATCTCTGTACTGGAGGCTGTGCCAGGGACCATCCCTGCCAGTGGCAAATGGGCTATGGAAATCGCGACTGTCGCTGAAAATCAAGGTGTTTTTTCTGGTAGCTGTTCAGAAACAGACTCCCCACCTATGACAACGTCGCAAAAAGGCAGGGGCCGGCGTCAGGTCTTTGTTCGCTTTGTAACGTGGTAGAAGACGCGAACCATGTTTTCTTCCAGTGCCCGCTGGCGCGGTTCGCCTGGAGTGTTGTCCGCGAGGCAGCGGGCACTACCTGGGTCCCGCGCTCGTCCAGTGAGCTCGCGCAAATCTTGAACTCGGTTCAGGGGAGTTGTAAACGCGTGCTGTGGGCAAGCGTTGGCGCACTCTTTTGGGCGCTTTGGCTTA
The DNA here is from genome assembly GCF_002162155.2 of Triticum dicoccoides. Classification (NCBI taxonomy): domain Eukaryota; kingdom Viridiplantae; phylum Streptophyta; class Magnoliopsida; order Poales; family Poaceae; genus Triticum; species Triticum dicoccoides. The sequence goes on along the minus strand of NC_041391.1, from coordinate 575,813,936 downwards.
CTCGGAATAAAATTATCAAAAAGGTCTTCCCAACCCACTCAGCTAACATCAGATTCAGATGCATCATCTTCCTGCAGCAGTGGAGTCTGTTGGCGAGGCATAAGGATGTTGATCAGATGCAGCAAGCCCAAGACCATTTGCGACATGTTTACGAGCAGGCTAGGGAGCCTGCTGCTACTCTTTGAAGACGAGCAGTCCTTTTGGTTGTGCGAGAGCCTGCGTGCTTGATGATTGGCCCTGGTGCCATGTATTTCTCTCGCTCTTTTGGCCGCCGAGAACTTTAAACTTGATGCGTCAGTTTGGCCGGAGCTGTGAGCTCGTTGTTATATTCAGATCTGTATAGGTAGACTTGTTGGTACTCTGCCTGTTGTGGGCTTTATTAATTTAAAGCCAGACGTTCCTAGCGTCTTTGTTTTAAAAAAAAAAAGCGACTCGGTTCAGGTGATTCTTACCATTTTTCTTGAGAATACGCGTAGAATTGTACTCTGTTGCTATGTTAGTATCGAAATCAATGTTCTTTAGATACAATGATAGAAACTGTGCTAATGATCACGTAGCTAGCTGGATGAAAGCACGACTGAAAGCAACTTACTTACCATTTAGCAAGCTGAATTCTTCGGTGCTTTCCAAAAGCTTACTGGTCTCATATGCACCAAACGGACTAATCATCCCACATGGCATTCATCGCTTTGTAGGAAAGAAAAACATCTTAAGAGAAAGACAATTCATTGTCGTTTATCTTGAAGAAGACAAAGATGACTCGGCGTTGGAATTAAGGGTCCCAGACACTAACTAACAGCCGCGAAAGTACATAGAGCAGTCGTCCTTTCAGATGTTAATAACTCAACTACAGTCGACGTGCCCGCATGACATTAGCTCCTCGAAGAAGAAGAAGAAAACCCATATTTAAACGAAGACAGCTCGTTCTTGTTTTCGTTGTAATGGAATAGACTAAGATGACTCGGCGTTGAAATTAAGGGTCCGCTCCGAGAGAGTACTACATAGAACATCTTGCATGTGACCAGCGAAAGTACATAGAGCAATCGTCCTTTCAGATGTTAATAAGTTATTTGTGTTTATGTCCTTCTTTTTCTTCTTCTAGATATTTGCATGGTTAATTCTAGAGTGAGCCCGAGAGCACGCACTTAACCTTGATGTTCACGACGTTCATCCCGGTGGCGCCCCTGGGCTCGAGTGGGCGTGGCATGCATGAATTCTCTGGTTAAGGCTCGTATTGACAATGCAGACATAGACTGCAATCATGCATATTTGAACTGTTTTTTTTTAAAGGAGGATGAACCCAATCTGGACGCGGCATACAACCATTTTATTAATTATTTCACAAAAAGCTTAAAAAATAATACATTAGTAAGTCTGAAGCCATCATCTCGGCAACATCTGTCGCTACTTCTATCCACTTGATGAAGGGGCGCCGATAGTCCGAGCTAAATACCAAATAGACTTCACGCCAAAGCCTAACATCTAAAGCTGGAGACACAACCAAGCCACAATGCCAGATATGGGGAACACACCGGTTCGGCGCACTTCCAAAGGCGACCGTCGCCGTCTTCCGCCGCTCCATCTTCAGAACAGGAACTGACGCATCAACCTTGCCAGGCCTGCCGTCGATGCCACCACGACGCCAGACAACCCGTCCTCCTGCGCGAGTCTGTCAACCCGCATCAGACTCCGAGACTCCGTTGTGCCACGCCGCCAAGATCCACCATCATTGATGCAGATGATGAAACCCCACTCCACCTCTTGGCCCTTCCAGTCAGCATCAGCTCCAAAACGATGCCCCCAGGAGGGATAAGAACATCGAAAATGTCGTCATCGTTCGATCCGAGAAGACCCGGATCTAGAGTTTCCCCCGGAGCATCCCGAGCGTGGTGTCGGGACCTACAACAACGATGCCTTGAGAAGGGAATGACGTCACAGACGCCGCCATCGTCCGCCATAATCGTAGTGGGTGCAATTTTCACCGGAAGTCGCGTCCCCCAATCTCGCAGCTGACAAGAACCATACGGAGCCTCACCGTGAAGACGAAAGTCGCCGTCGGCACGCCGGCAGGGAGCCTCCAGCCGCGCCTCATCAGCCCTCCTCGTGCCACCGGCCTGTCAAGGCCACACTGCGACGGATCTGGGCAGGACTCCAGATTCGCAGCCACTGTTGCCACCCATCTGCATGGGGAGCCGTCTCCCTCGTTGAATGGAGCGCCGCCATTGCCACCACCCACCACAGGTCAACCACTCCGCCGACCATGGTGCTCCGATCGCCACCGCGCAGTAGGGGCGATGCCCTATCTGCCTCCCTCGGCCTCCCCGTGTGAGGCGCCCCATCCGCTTCATGGGAGATCCCACCACGACCACCCGCCCATGAGCCTATGGCGTCGGGCCCGACGCCATTGCGGCCCTTGCCGGCAACAGCGGCAGCAATGGAAGGATCGAGGGACGCTGGCGGCTAGGGTTTGGGGGGGCTGGCGACACGAGGGGGTACGCGAGTTGTGACTATCTCCATATTTGAACTGTTACTATGGCATTGTCATCGTGGAACATAGGATTAGTGGCTAGCTGGGGGGCGGGGGTTACTGTCGTGAGGTATTCGGCCTCCGGGTTTCTTTTCCGCTTTATTTCCGGGTGAAGATTGTCCGACTGCTGGATTTTGTACTATTAATAATATATAGCTACATGCTTCATTTTGATGGAGAGACCGGGGTTTATCCTCCTTTTCAAAAGAAATTACCGCCGTGGAACACAGGGTGAAGTATTCCGAGGGCATGCTAGGAATTTGCTAGTTGATGTACACTTGCTATAATATGATGTTGTCCTAATTGCCATGGAAATTGATTGCAATATATTTTAATAAAATTTGGTTGTATGGTATGTGAATATTTGATTATTAAAAAATAATAACTGAAAAAATTGGTATTTAAATAATTTTTATTTGTAAAATATTTGCCGAATACAACTAGTATATGTAATAGAGGCAATTTCCCATGTTTGGTTGCATGATGCGGTTGGCCTTTTTCATCTATGATTGCATATTAAGAGAAATATATTAGTTTGAATCACCTATTTTGTATACTAGATGATACACCACACACTGTTGTGTTGCAGGAACATTTTGTAGTGCTCTGTATATTTTAATAAAATTTAGTTGTATGAAAACATGAATATTTGAAGTAATATATGATACCCAAAAATAAAACTACATATGATGATTTATTGTGTTTTGTTATTTTATGCTTACAAAATATTTATTAAATACAAATATCATAATAAAATGAAAATTATCATGCATTTTTTATATTGAGGTAGATTTTACTATGCATGATTGCATATTAAGGTGCCTTTTCCCATGCATGCTACATGATGAGATGTTATGCTTGCATATTAAAATAAATAAGTTAATTAGAGTGCAAAAATTAGAGAAAAGTGTACATGCACAAACACTCGCAAACATGTACATATATTCACCCCTCGGAGTAGTGGTTGTTTGGTGGTCTTGATGTATTTTTTATTATATTTAAGATGTTTTGTACTTCTGATGAATTTTTATAATAAAGCTGATCTTTTTTGCAAAACAATTATTCAAAAGAACATGCCCCTTGAAAAATTACTCCCTCCATCTCGTAATAAATATGTTATTACATCCAATATACTCACATATTAAATGTAATAACGTCTTATATTATGGGCTGGGCTATAAATGTTTTGGGCTGGAACAAAAATCTCTCAACCCATTCTGCCAATGGGCTATGGGTGGATCAACTCAATAAATATTTATTTTTCAGACAATAAATATTTTAAAATACACTAACCCTTTTTCGAAAAATGATAAAGATTTTTTTGTTACACATATCATTCTAAAAAACTATGGATATTTTAAGAAAAAATGAGAACACTTTAATATTTTTGACATCTTTTTAAAATACTTTTTCCCAAAAATTTTTAAATAGTTTTTGAAATTCACAAATATATTGTAAATCTATGAAAAAAATGAAATTCCTGGACATTCTTTCAGAATGTATATTTTATTAAACAGAATGTAAATCTAAGTTGCAAATTCACATATTTTATTAAACAGAACAAAAATCTACCAGAAAAAACCCATGGTAAAACCGGACATGGACATGGGACAGAAGCGGAAACTAACTAGGTCTGGCCCAAACCTGCTTTATAGCTCCTATCCATCGCATAAAGCAGTGAATAGGAGCATCCCTCGGTCATATGCGAACCTAGGACACAACCACGGTTCTTTTTTTTTTATCTTCAATTGATCAAATCAAACTCTACACAACCTTTCAGGTCATATGCCACCACATGGCCATGCTCACAATTTTTTGAGTGAAATGGCTTGTCTTTATCATATATCGACATTCCATGTACAATAAAAACATTTAAAATGCCCTACAACGAAGATCTAGCGAGGAGGTGAACTTTGCCATTGGATGCAAGTCCATCGTGGATGAAAGTCGCCTCGTGAAAACTTCCTCTGTGCTTCAGGGATAGTCTTTGTATCAATGTTCATCAGTATCATAAAAATGAAACTGGGTGTGGGGCACGAGATCCTATATTTAGGAAGTATAAAATTAAAATGATACATAAGCAATGGTTGATAAAAGGTTAAAACTTCCTCGGTGTAAACATGGAATGTGAGTACACATCACCTTTTTTGTTTGACGCACCTCCCAAAATTGGGATCCGGGTTCCATTATATATCATGATGGAACAGAGGTTTGAAACAAAAGAAACAAAAAACAACCAAGGTTTTTCCAGCTACATAAACCAGCAACCTAACCAACTTAACTCACACCACAGTGATTGCCCTGTTGCATGCCACCAAAATAAAAGTCAAGGCACAGCCAAAACACCAGGAAACTCGTACCACGAGACCGACTCCAATCGAGGACTTATTTACAACGCAAGCAACATGCATAACCAACCATGCCCCAGCTACAACAAGTTTATCAAAGGAAATTAAGCATCGCCAGATTGGTGCAGGCATCACTTGCTCTTGTGTCGCCATGATTGTCAGTCTCGTCCACCTTAGTAATGCGCAAGAGCCTGCCAGCAGGCGTTGACTTCACGGCGTTGTGAGCCCTGATTGGAGATTGTTGTAAAGTTGATGAACCCTGTAGTAGGATGTCCTTGACATCGCCCTTCTACCAACATGCCCAATTCCAAATGAAAGCACACTCATAACATATCAGCTCAATGGGGTTGATGGAAGTTTATGCTCAAAGCAAGCTGTATTATGAGTTTTCCAAAGAGCCCAGCAAAAGGCAACAATACGAATAACATGAATATTAGGTCCAAATGGGAGTTTATGAATCCAGCTAAAGTATTGAGTGAAACATGAGGCTATCATAGGCACCATTGGATATGCATATCAGGCTCCACATATACGATGTAGCATAACAAGAAAAAAGATGATGAATATCCTTATCCTCATCACAGAATGTACAACTAAAATACCACATCCAATTATTATTTTTCGAATCAGAGGTAAAAGATTTGCCTCATCAAATAATTAAGCGGAACAGAATTGCCTAGTTAGTTGATGAAAAACCGGGCAAAACCGGTTACAACATGGTGACATGTGGACTACTGCCAATGCTTAAATCTCCAAGACCACCCTACCAAACGAGCAAACGCCTCCAACCACAAACCTCAGGTCCATGGATCACAACATCGCAAAAGAACCACCATCAAAAACACATCAACAAATACATCATACACAACTACCCGAAAGAAGAGATCAATCCATCAAGCAGTCATAGACGCCTTGCCTGGCGCCATTCTTATTGCTTTTGTTCCCAAATGATTTCTCCTTCAGGGTGTCAGAACGATGGCTAGTGCACACTCTCTTGCTCTTGTCCCTGATTGCCTTCTCCTTCAGAAGGCAATGGGTGATAAGGGCCAACATCAGACAAACCATTATAGAGAGTTTTAAAAGTAAATTTATTAAACTTTGTAAATTTTCAAAGATGGAGACCGGGGCTCTCGTTGAGAGCCACCAACATCATCATACTTATCAAAGTATTTCATTGGTGTTGCAGGTCACGATCCTATTCCTACCATCTCCTGAATCTGAAGGTCCAACCCATCCCAACTATTCTTTTTTGAACATAAGAAGGGCTCCCCCTTTGTTTTCTATTGAAGAAACCATCTGATTCATTCAAACAAAGAACAAACTACACCAAAAAACCTTCTCAACCATATTGGACACATTGCATTGTTGATCCAAGCACATTGCATAATAAAGTTGTAAAAACTTGTTACAAAGGGGCAAGTTCCCACACCAAAAGTCAGTTTGTTTCCCATCACCCACTAGCATCTTTCTGCCTTGCACATAGGATTTCTCAGCCCTAAGTAAATCATACCACATAACTGAGTCGCTTTGTTTATTAGAGACCATAGAGATGGGTGAGGATTTGTGGCTCTTAGGGCATGTTCTGATATCCTCCAGCTCCACGCTTCAAAAACTTCTGAGATGAATTTGTCCCGAACAGATTTAGCCCGAGAAGCTGGAAAGGAGAAGCTGAGCGATCCCATAGTGCAAAAAAGAGAAGCAAGGCCGGCCCAGCTCCACCGAATCGTGAAGCGTGGAGTTCGCTCAAATTACATCGAGCTGCCACCGCCAAGTATACCGCTTCGCTCCTCCCCCTCGAAAGGAAACAGAACCGAGCGAATCGTTACGTGAATCTCTCGCTCGAACAGGTACCCCTTCCTAATTGGTCTGCATCCATCCGGCCCAGTATACGTGAATCTCCTCCAGTTGGGCTGATTCCAACTGGCCCAAGCTATAGCCGAACAGGCCAGCAGCCTCCCGAGCGGGCCAAATCGCTATGAGAAGCTACGACGTGCAGAACGCTTCCCAAATCGCTACGTGGAGTAAGAAGCTAGCTTCAGAAGCTGATTTTGAGAAGTTTTAGAAGTTCAGAGGAGATCAGAACAGGCCCTTAGTGCCACACATCCCTATATGAATATAGCATTAAAAAGATACCAGGAAATTTAAAAAAACTGATATTTTTGGGTATATCAAACCTGGGTGCCCATTGTACACATGTATTAAGTTTCGTGGGGAATGGGTGCCCCTGGTAATCTCGATAAAAAAGTCAAAAAAGTTCCTATTGTGTATAGAAAATATTATTTGGATGAATCGTATGTCGGACCATATTTCCTTCGCCATAGATATCATGGGCAGCCATTCCCCACGAAACATAGGTGTACAATGGGCACCCATGTTTGCGAACCAACCTGTGATTGAGATGGTTAGGTGGACAGTGGTATCCTCAACCCACCAGGGTTCAAATCCTGATGCCCACATTATTCCTAGATTTATTTCAGGATTTTCGGCGATGCGCTTTCAGTGGGAGGAGACGTTCCCGTCGACGACGAGGCGCCTACAATGACTTCGTAAATCTCAAGATGATATACCGGCTAAGTCTGTCGGAGGTGCTCATAGGGGTAGGGTGTGCGTGTGTGCGTTCATAGAGGTGAGTGTATGCACGTGTATATGAGCGCTTGTGTCTGTATTGATGCTAAAAAAAAGACACCCATGTTTGATATCCCAAAATTTCAAAAAAAAACTTAAATTCCCTAATTTTTAAAATGTTATATTCATATAGGGGTGTGTGCCATCTGGGAGCTCCAATGCGTTGCCCCCATAGAGATGCCATCCTGAAGCTTATATTTTTGCCCTAACAATTTGCTGCCAGTGGCCATCACTGCTCTCAACCTTCCACCACCATTTGCTTAGCAGGCTAATATTGAACAGTCTAAATTATTTGCACCCAATATTCCTTCATGTTTGGGTACGAGTCACATGTAATACCAAGTCAGCTGATCCATGTGAGTCAGGATGGGAATGGGTCGGGCCGGCCCGCTGGGTCACTGAACCGACCCAAAAATTTGAGGCCAATGGGTCATGTTTTTTTTTGAGGCAAAAACACGCTTTTTATTAACTCTGTTGCAAAATGTTTACAGGAATGTTGACTGGATCATAGGGAAGATCGAGTCAAATATATCTACCAGCTCCTAGAGAAGAGGCGTGCTTTGCGAGGCTATGTGCCTCAAAATTACACGTTCTTCTTTCAAAGGAGAAAAGGCAACTTGTAAAAGGTATCATCCTAGTTTGAATTTCCTGAATGGTCGCACCATGGAATGCATTGGATCCATTCTTGATTTCTTCCACCAATCCCTGGCAGTTAGTAGCCAAATGGATATTTGAGAGATTAAGATCTGCAGCTAGGGACAGACCTTTCCAGCAAGCCAGTGCTTCCAGGGCAGTTGGATCAGTCATATTAGGCACCACCAAGACCGATGCCCCCAAGTAATCTCCATATTCGTTCCTGCAGAAAGCTGTTGCCGCTCCAACACTGCCATTCCGCGAAAAAGCACCATCAACATTGATCTTTGCATGATTCGAAGAGGGAGGAATCCAGCTCCTTCTAGTGTCTCGGATTGGTGATGTCTGCACCTTCTCCTTTCTGGCATTAACCGTCTCTAGCTCAGACAGATAGGATTGCACAAATCGATGGATTTGTTCGGGGCTCTGAAAATGTTATCATGGATTGCTTTACGCCTCGCCATCCAGATGGCCCACAGTGTGACAATCATCCTCGTAAATTCATCGTGCGACAGGGAATCATACATGAAGAACAGCCACTGTTTCGCCCGAGGATCACTACATAAGATCATATGTTCAGCCACATTTGCATCCGATAATGCCCACGTACATTTGGCCACTGTACAGTCCAAGAGTGAGTGGCGCCATGAATCGGCGCATCCGCATAGTGTACATGTGCTTGATGTGGCCATCTTCCTGTGGTGCAGGACATCTGCTGAAGGTATGGACTGGTGAGCAAAGCGCCAGACGAAGATTTTCAGTTTTGAAGGTACTGACAATTTCCATAGTTTGGTCCACGTCTTTGCTTCCCCTGAACTAGAAGACCCTCTATCCAGCCAATTCTCACGCCTGATCTTTGTTTGAACAAGCATCTGGTAAGCTGATCTCACACTGAAAATTCCTTTCTTCTCAAAATGCCAAGCCCAAAAATCCTCAACATTACGTGTGCACAAAGGAATGCTCAAGATCGCCTCTGCATCCATTGGTAAGAAAACCTGGCGTACCAAATCTGTATTCCACGCTGCCTCGGTATGGTTTATAAGTTCATGCACCATTTGAGGTGGATTCAGGACCAAACGCATAAGAGGTCTGAGCAGAGGTTCGCGCGGAATCCAGTTGCAGGTCCAGATAGGAGTTGAACGACCATTCCCAATCCGGCGAGAGACGCCCTGCTTGAGAACCTCCCTTCCATCCAGTATAGACCGCCATATTTGTGAGGGATTGGAGCCAAGTTCTGCATCAAGAAGAGTGGTTGTGGGAAAATACACCGCTTTTAAAATTCTAGCACTAAGAGAAGATGGATCATGTAGTAAACGCCATGCTTGCCGTGCCAATAACGCCAAGTTGAAAATCTCAAGATCCCGAAAGCCACGGCCCCCCATATATTTTGGGCTTGTCATTACCTGCCATGATACCCAATGTGGCTTCCTTTTTCCTTCTTTGCTTCCCCACCAAAACCCTCGAATCAAAGAGTTTATATGCTCACATAGACCACGAGGTAGTCGGAAACATGCCATAGAATAAACAGGGATAGCCTGAGCCACTGATTTAATAAGAACTTCTTTTCCTCCAGCTGACAGAATTTTTGCAATCCATCCCTTCACCTTATTCCAAATCCTGTCCTTTAGGAATTTGAAAGTGCCATTCTTTGAGTGACCCACATCCGTCGGCATACCCAAATACCTTTCATTCAGGGATTCATTTGGAACTTGCAATGACATCTTCACCAATTCCCGAGTACTGTTAGGACAGCCCTTGCTAAAGAAGATAGAAGATTTATCCTTATTAACCCGCTGCCCCGATGCATCACAATATTGGTTCAATAGGTTTGATACCTCATTCGCACCCTCAACACTAGCTTTGAAAAACAGCAGGCTGTCATCGGCAAACAGGAGGTGATTCACCGGCGGAGCCGTTGAAGCCACCTTGATCCCACTTAAATGTGATGACTAGTTAGAGTTTAAAAGGCACGAAAGGCCCTCCGCTGCTAACAAAAAAAGGTAGGGTGAAATAGGATCTCCCTGTCGAATCCCTCTTGTTGGTCTGAAACTTTCCAACTTTTTCCCATTGAACAATACAGAGAATGATACGGACCTGACCATCCCCATTATTACCTTGACCCACTGCTGGTCAAAACCAAGCTTCAACATTATTGCCTTCAGATACTGCCATTCCACACGGTCATAAGCTTTCATCATATCAAGTTTGAGAGTTGAAAAACTATTAACCTTCGACCTGTTCCTTTTCATGAAGTGCAAACATTCATAGGCAGAAATTATATTATCAGTGATCAACCTACCAGGCACAAATGCAGATTGCTCTTGCGAAATGACATCTGGTAGAATAGTTTTGAGTCTATTGTCCATCACTTTCGAAGCAATTTTGTAGACCACATTACACAAGCTTATAGGTCGAAACTGTGATAGAAGTGTGGGATTTTCTACCTTTGGTATGAGGACAAGTACTGATTCATTGATAGATTCTGCGCTATCCACCCCTTTCACAATTCGCAGTACCGCTGATGTTACCTCCTTTCCACAAACATCCCAGTGACGCTGAAAAAAAATGAGCCGGAAAACCATCCGGGCCCGGCGCCTTTGTCGGGAACATTTGGAACAAGGCTCTTTCAACTTCCTCTTCTGTATAGGGTGCATTCAAAGATGCATTCATATCAGCTGTCACTTTATGAGGTACATGATCAAGCACCTGTTCCATATTGGCTACCCCTTCTGAAGCAAAAAGATTGTTATAGAATTCCTTTGCCATTTGTTCCATCTCCGCAGCATCAGAAGTTGTGGAACCGTCAATTTTCGTGAGCACCTTTATAAGATTTTTGCGTCGCCTCATGCTCGCTCTCTGGTGAAAATACTTCGTGTTCTTGTCACCCGAGGCGAGCCACTCAATCCGTGATCGTTGGCGCCACAAAATCTCTTCTCTGTAATAGAGCTCCACTAGCTTCTCAATAATATTTAACTCCTCAAGTGAAGGTCCGGTTCTAGCTGCACTATTCTATAATTCTTCAAGCCTCTTTTTCAAAGTTTTAATTTCTTTTCTAACACTTCCGAAGGTATCATTATTCCAAATGGATAAGTTCGCCGAAAGGTTTTTTAGCTTCTCCTTTATCGCAGCTGCAGAATTCGCCTCTACTGAAGTGTCCCATCCGGCGACTACTGTTGGTTTCAGTCCTTCATGCGATTCCCACATGAGTTCGTACCTAAACTGTTTATCTCGCTGATTTTGTTCTCTGGTGTGCAAGCACAAGTTTATGGCCTTGTGATCCGAAGTGGCTGCTGATAAGTGAGTAAGTTCGCTCTAAGGGAACATATCCATCCAGTCTACTGAACCCAGGGCTCGGTCAAGCCTAACGTGTGTATATGAGCCTCCAGCCACTTTTTTTGCATAAGTCCAGAAGCTTCCCTTGTATCCCAGGTCGGCGAGGCCACATACATCCAGCGTATCCCGGAAGCCCTGCATCTGGTTGTGACTCCGTTGACCAACACCCCTGTGTTCTTCATGTCGTAGCACCTCGTTGAAATCACCGATACATAGCCATGGGAGAGGGTTGTGCGATGCCAAACCTTTCAATGTATCCCACATTCTGTATCTCACCTGTGTTTGTGCTTCTCCGTAGACACAAGTCAGTCTCCACTCCGCAGGCCCTAGGCCCTGGACAGAGAAGTCAACATGATACTTAGAGTAGCCCAAGTTAACTAGATTTATTCCATTGTTCCAAAATACACCAATACCACCGCTCCTACCGGAACTATCAATAGCAAAACCATTATCAAAACCTAAAGAGCCAGAAAGACCTTCTACTCTAGCCTTGTTGATCTGAGTTTCTATGATACAAAGAATAGAAGGGGCAAACAGCCGTGATTTCACGGAGCTCTCGAACTGTCGCGGCATTGCCAGCTCCACGACAGTTCCAGCATATAATACTCATTTGGCCTGGCGACCCTCCTGATTGGAGGTCGCCAAAAGTGCCAATTTTGCTGTGTTTGGAGAAGCCGAATTCTTGTGCTTCTTCTTATCCCTTGGTGAGATGTACAAAGGCGGTGGTGGAGGGACGTCATGATCGACAACCACCTCTGCATGCGATATTGAGCCAGTGATGTCCCGGCTGTTAGCAGCCACAGCCGCTATCTTTTCCGCAGATAAGTCCAGCTTCCTCCTTGTTGCTTCGTCCCCCTGTCCTGCTCCAACCACCGGTCCGGTCTCCTTCAGAGGGCTTTCAGCCGTGTCGTGGAGGTCGTCCTCCCCATGCAGTCCAGCCTCCTGGGAAGAGCGCTTCCTTGCACCTGTTGGGTTTCCCCGATCAGTTGGGTTGCCCCTACCACCTCCTGGGTTGCGCCCGCCACCTCTGTTTCCAGGTCTTCCTCTCTGAGAAGTCGGCCTTGCCCAGCTATTACCAAACTGATTTGATGGCAGGCTCCTTCTCGTTGCAATCATCCACTCACCATACTCAATCTCATCGTCACCATGGATGTCGTTCCCACACTCCTCCATGATATGACCCATGATTCCGCATACCTCACAAAAGTATGCAATTTTCTCATATTTTACAGGAAGAAACAGGCGCTCTTTGCCCCCGAGGTTCAACGGAGTGAAGCGTATCAGAGGTTCAGCAATAACAATCTTTGCCCGGACTCGAACGTAGTTGCCCTCAAAAATTCTATCGGGGTTCATCTCCACACTCTTGACCTGACCGATTCGCCTAGCCAGTTGGTCTATGATCGGTTCCTTACGGTAAAGGTCAGGCATATCATGAATCTGAGCCCACACATACACACGGTCCAGGGGTACTGCTTCAGGTTTACCTTTGCCATCATATTCCTCTATCGCCACCATCAGGCCTCGAAAGATCCAGGGCCCTTGATGCATAACCCTATTCCAATCCGCAACACAAAAAACTTGGATCACGAACAAATTGTCATCAGCCTCCCGGATATCTGGCTCATACGCCAACCTCCACGCAAACTTCATTGTGTCTTTGAACGCATCTGCACTGAAGGTCTTGCGCGTGTTGACCTTGGCTACTGCTAGCCATCGCTTCTCCTTCTCTAGCTGTGAGATCTCTTCCTCATTGACAATCACGTCATCCAATTCAGATTCCTTGAGCTTCATATTCTTCATCGCAGTCTCCAGATCAACAGCCCTTTTTCCCCTCCTCCCGGACGAGGAAGAGCTGTCCGATCCGTTCCGTGCATCACGCGCCGCCATCTAGCCGCCACAAACCCTAGCTACCAACACACATCGAGGCTGGGCAGAAGGAACGTCCTTCCCTAATGAGCCCCAACGCGCTCAAGGAGAGGGAAGAAGATCACCAGATTGGTCGGTTATGGTGGATAAAAACTCAACGGCGACGGGAAATCGCCGGAGTAGTAAACCCTAGGTCCAGGGTAGTCCGTCTCAAGCCTGCCAATGGGTCATGTAGGTCGGTGTCAAACGAGATTTGGGTCAACAGGGCCAACACCGGATGACCCGTTGGGTCAGCCGGGTCGGCCCATCCTATAGTCTTATATCTCATGCCAGCTGCAATCTTCATCGCGTCGGTGTTGCCGTAGGACCTGATTTTGCGGCGTAGTATGTCGTATAACTTTCGGTGAGTGCTCACGTATATCAACAACAAAATTGTCTATGTTTCAGGCATGTATAAAACCACAAGTTGACGGTTTGATATTTTCTTGTTAGAAATCTGTTGTGCCGCCTCCCTACTAGCTAGCATGCAGGGCGTGTACCAGGTGCACTGCCTCATCTTTTTTTTTTTTGCATTCAAACTCGAGAGCTTTATTCAACAAACGAACTCCTAGCATCATCAGCCAAAAGGCTAGTGAGCAGGAAAGGTGGTCTATCATCAGTCCAACTCTCGGTGACCGTCAATGTGCTAGCTCGCTTTGCACAAAGATGGGCCGGTACATTGGCTGACCTCATTACATGTTGGATACAAAAATAAGTAAAAGAGGAAGCTAGCTCTCCAATTTCTACTAGTACCGGTGCCACAACAGACCGACTATTGTGACGAGAATTCCAGAGGTTCACCACCTCTAGGCAATCGGTTTCCATAATCACATGTGAGAAACCACGAAGTTTGGCAAAGATGACTCAGTCTCTCAGTGCTAGTGTCTCACCAATGAAAGGATCCGTGACCCCATGGTGGGGTTTTGACCATGCACCCAGCAAACTGGTATTGGAGCGAGCAACTCCTCCCGCACCACATTTGTCCGTGTCCATACACATAGCCGCATCAGTGTTAACCTTTATGACGCCTGGATCAGGGGGTCTCCACCCATGGCCTGGCAGCACTGATGCACACGACCGCGGTATCTCTAAGACAGCCAAGTCTTCCTTAATGCGCCGAATCGTTGTAACCGGATCGAGCCTGTCACCATCATGTGTAATTCTGTTCCTGGAATGCCATATTGCCCACATAACGGAGATCAGCTGCGACCTCTGTACATCTGTGTACTTGTCATCACATAATATGTCTCGCGACCAAGTTCCTGGGTGTAGACATGGCCGGACTACACCCAGCCATGAATAAGCCTCCGCCCAGAACATCTTTGCGTGCGAGCAATGCACTAGAGCGTGCATTAAATCCTCGTCCATAGCCAAACAAACTTTGCACTGCCTCATCTCCTTAGATGTTGGATCACTGGTACTCGATATGACTGTGTATTCCCCTCTCTCTCTCTCTCTCTCTCACTTGTACTGCTACTTTTTGTAATCCCAAGTGGAGAAATACAGTGTACAATGCATTCTTGGCTCTGCTTATATTCTAACATGTCTGTTAACGACATATTAGTAATCTTATTAGTTATTACACTAGTCAGATTCCATTATTAAAGCAATGTAAAGCAAAAAATTGGGGCATTTCCTATTTAGCGCTGCAGGCGCCGGTATGTATACATTTTCGCAAACTGGCGCCTGCAGCGCCTCGTGCTGGGCCGGCCCATGTATGGGTTGCCCCAGGTTATTCTTCTGCTATGTTTTTATAACGCAAAAAAGGGATATACAAGGATTGGAACCTGAGACCTCACTCATAATTCCATGCTTGATTTACCACCCCAGCACGCATCAGGTTCTGATAAATTACAACAATCTTTCTTTTCTATTATTCTCTTTTCTTTTTCCATTTTCCTTTTCGTTTTTTTTCTTTTCAGTTTTTTTCTTTTTGTACGAACAGGTTCCCCGGGCATCCTTTTGAATTTGATGAACTTTTTTTCAAATTCGATGAACTTTTTCAAATTCGGTGAACCTATTTTCAATTTCGATGAACTTTTTCCAATTTTTGATGAACTTTTTTCAATTCCGATGAACTTTTTTCAATTTACGATGAAACTTTTTCTAAGTGAATGAACTTTTTTCAAAATCAGCGAACTTTTTTCAAATCAGTGAACTGTTTTTTCAAATTTGATGAACTCTTTTATTCAAAATCGATGAACTTCTAAAAAATTGCTGAACTTTTTGTTCAAAATCGGTGAACTATTTTCAAAATTGATGAACTTTTTTCAAATTTGTGAACTTTTTCAAAATTTCATGAACTTTTCCTAAATTTTGTGAACTTATTTCAAATTCGTGAAGATTTCTCAAATTCACGATTTTTTTCAGTTTGTATGAACCTTTTCAATTTTATGAACTTTCTTAAAATTCACGTTTTTTATATTGTGCATTCATTTTTCATTTTATCATGAAATAATACAGGTTGGTATATAATAGGGACTGTTTGTCCTCAAAATAAACATTGTGGATAGATCGGCCTAGTGGCTGTGTTCGAATTTGACCACAAAGGCAGTCAGGGTTCCAATCCTGGCTTCACCACATTTCCTGACATTTTTTGCGATCTGACATCACTGTGCCTCGCTCCCTTTCCTGGGCCGGCCCAGTTCGCGTCCCTGCAGGCGCCAGTGGCGCGAATCGGCGCTCGCAGCGCTGTATAGGAGCTCCCAAAAATTGGGTCGACCTAAAATACCCATCAGGCCAACGATGCCATTCACTATTCTTTATATGGGCCGACCCATGGCCTTTCAAATTGGCCTTGGGGCCACAGGGGCCGGGTCCAAGGCCGGGTCAGCCCGTTCCCATCCTGACATGATGCAACGCAATGCAATAAACTGGGCAACTAGGCCTCTCGCTCTAGACCAATCGAGCTTATAGTACGCTGAAAAAAGACCAGCTGTCCTTAGGAAAAAACGTTCATTGCACGAGGATCTTAGGAGAAAACGCCGGATCAGAAGCAGCAACGGCCATGCCAAATGGAACAGTAAATTATATTTGCACTAACAGATTTCAATTTTAATTGTACAGGGACAGCTCATGCTCAACAAACAAGACCCCAATAACACGGGGTACAAATTTCATCTCGAAAAGAAGTACGAATACAAATCACGCTCGGTTAATTTCCAGCCTTCTTCGCCAGCTTAGCGAAGAGGCTACCATCATAGACGGTGCGCACGGTGTCCTTCTGAAGGAAGCCGTCCTTGTCCTTGGCGAGGCTGTAGAGCATGCCCCACTCCGCCTTCGACGCCGCCCTGCAACCGCCGGCGGAGTTAGCACGGCGACACCTCGACCGTCGGCATGAATAAGATTTACAGCAGAGATAAATTATTACCATCCTTTGAAGTCACCCTCCTTCCTGTTGGCAGTGCGCATCGCATCCAGCTCGTCCTCGTTCAGGGCGTTCGGCTTGACCATGGCGTACTTGGTGAATATCTCGTTGAACTTGGCCGGAACAAACCTTCCTTGAGCATCGTACGAACCGCTGTCGCTCCCGTGGATCCCCTTCTGGATGTTCGCTATGTAGATGTCAAACCGCGATGTCGTAGCATTTTCCTGCATGTTATGTCTGTATCAGGTACTGTATCCACGGGTTCTGTACTCGTATCGGAGTAGGGTACACAGTTGCAGGTGCACACAAAAGGACGTGTTGGATAAGTGTGCTGCTGGCGTCTGAAGCGTAAAGCGTTTGTTTAGGCCGCCAACCTTGCCATATATGCACCAAACTAACTGACTTTGAGATTGGAGCCGGCAGCACGCCGAACAAAAATGACATTGTAAACTTGTAACCGTCGCTTACTCGTTTGTGCCAGCAGGAGAAAGGGATGACGCCATTTACTCTGATTAACATCTAGCATGCTTGGTGATTCGACCTTGATCATAGTAGTGTGTTCTTATATCTGAAGAATGCATTCTCGGTTAAGCTGGTGCACTATACTACTAGCGCTGCACACGAACTACCAAGTACTAACAACCCTGATGATATTTGACATGGATTAAGCGCCCAAGGGAACATGGAAACGGCATGTGATTGTGTACGCGTGTTGGGCAGTTGAAACGAAAGAAAGAGCATGGCCGTACAGGTCTGGTCTTGGGTCCGATGGCTCCGTTGATCAGGGTCGCGCTGGCCGTCGCCTCGAGAACTCCGAGACCGATGGCACGAAGCCCTGCATGCATGCACACAAAGGCCAAAATTAGAAGCCTGCGACGACGGCCAGCCGTCGATGCAAAAAAGAACCGAAACCGATAAACGAGGGGGCGGAGAAGATGCGTGACCGATGGTCGTTTCCTCACCTTGCTCGGTTTCGGAGAAGGTGACGATGCCGTCGTTGTCGGTGTCGAAGAACGCCACGTGCTTCTCCAGGTCCGTCGTCCAGGCCGGAGCCGCCGCCGCCTGGCTCCCTGTCAGAATCGAACCGAATATGTTAACAACTCAAACAGAAATGGGCAATACATAAAAAATGATCGTGCCCCGGCCGGAAACCGTCGACTTACAGGAGGACACGGCGAGCAGAAGCAGGAGAGGCGCGGCCGCCGCCGCGGGCAGAGATGACATCCGACGCTGGCCGGTGGCGCCCATCGTGTTAGGGCAGGCGATTCCTCCTCGCTCTCTCTCGACCCTTTCTCTCTCTCTCTCTCGCGAGCTGACTCCCGATCTATCTTTATCTTTCCCCTGATCGAGGCTGCGTCTGCGTGCCTCTTTGCCTCGACGTGCGGCCCTATTTATAGGACGGCCTGCGCCCCGGGTAGGCGTGTGGCGGCCTCGCCATCACAGGCGGCCTGGGGAGACCTCACGCGAATTCATTACAGCACAGAAACGTGGACCGCTGCCTGCAACAGAACGACAGACAAGCTTTGGGAATCCAGCACGATCGATCCCCAAACGGCTGGTGCGAAATCGCCAGATACGCTGCAAGTAAATGCGCGGGTGTAAATTTGGAGGAGAAATAAATATCCACCAAAAATTCAGATTGCGCACAGGCTGTGAGTGCTGATTTTTTATAATTTTTAGGGAAGGCTGTGAATGCTGATTAATGGAGAATATTTTTGTACTAGTATTTGTCGAGCACTGAAACATGCAAAACGGGAAATGCACATTTAACGTTAGATATTTTCCATGCATGGGCCGAACAGATACTTCTAACCAGTTTAACAAGGTCCACTACGACAAGACGGGCTCATTGCCACTAATAATCCAGCATTCACAGAGATGGCCGGCCCAAGTCAAGCGGACCGTACAGTTCCGCGAAATCACTAGTTGAGGAGTACTCGCTGCAAAGATCACTTCAACTTTTTCAGGTTGTGACAAGTCATGCACTGCATATGTGTCACTTGTCGCAACCTGAAATTTTTTCCTTTTTCGTAAATCTGTTTATTCAAAACGTTTTATCTCTTAAACCGTGCATTCAAATCTTGAATCACGTCGAGATATTCAAAACTAGATCCTATGTTGATAGGTTTTGACGAAAAAAAGTTCACAAAAAAACCGAACCGGGAGCACAGGTTTTTTCCCTTTCAGAAAGAGGCACGCCAGTGCCTCTCACGAAATCACAACCGTGCCTCTCGCGGAAGCAAAACCGTGACTCTCGCAGAAGGAAAAAAACGCATTTTTTCGTTTCCGAGGAGGCACGGCCGTGACTCTCACGAAAGCACAATCGTGACTCTCGTGAAAGAAAAGAACAAAAAACGTGTTTTTTCCGTTTTCGAGAGGCACGACTGTGACTCTCGCGAAAGCACAAATGTGACTCTCGCGGTAGCAAAACCGTGACTCTCGCGAAAGGAAAAAACAGAAAACGCATTTTTCTTCGTTTCCGAGAGGCACAACTGTGACTCTCGCTAAAGCAAAACCATGTCTCTCGCGAAAGCAAAACCGTGACTCTCGCGAAAGGAGAAAAAAACAGAAAAACATGTTTTTTTTCGTTTCGGAGAGGCACTGCCATGACTCTCGCGAAAGCAAAACAGTGCCTCTTGCGGAAGCAAAACCGTGACTCTCGCGAAAGGAAAAAAAAGAAAACGCATTTTTGGCGTTAAAAATTTTTTTTCCTGATTTTTTTATCGAAAAGTTAAGGAAGACCGGTGGAAAACCAAAACTTCGAAAAAACAAAAAATATAGCTAAAAAGCCGAAAACACGTGCAGAAAAATAAAAAAACAAAATCCGAAGGAAGCGCCCAGAGCGCGACATGTGGCAAATGGCTGAGAGCACGCCAAGTGGCGCTGATCATTGCGAGGCACCCGAAGGAGCGTTAACTAGTTGCTCTCACAGTTCGGCCGGTTTTCTTGGAACCCTCGCTCAAGGGAGAGCGAGATGGGTCGGCCTAGACACGAGCTTTTTCAAAAAAATATTCCCATTCAAATAATTTATTCGAGATTTTTCAAAAAAATGTTTGTGTTTTAAAAAAGGAATTTAAACAAAAATCCAGTCTTTCAAAATTTTCCAAATTCAGGAAATATTCAGCAGCTTCATAAATGTTCATTTTTTAGAAAATTTGTTAAACATTTTGAAACATTATTCATGATTCTCAAATTTTGATCACATATTCAAACTTTGTTTCCAATTTTCAAAATGTGTTCACATTTTTCAAAACAAATGTAAATTCCAAAAGAAATCAGGGTTTCGCACAAGATCTTCAGAATTTTAAGAGAATGTTTCAAATTTCAAGAAATTTTCTAAAAATATATACAGATATGCGGCTGCAATTAGTTCTAAAAAATAATTTGAGGCAAAGACAGTTCTAAAATGTGCACCCAGCCTACTAGAAACTAACACACACCAACTCTGGTGGCTAGCTACCTGCGTTCACCAGCGGGTGTGGTCGCAAGTTTGATTCCTAGCTAGTATACACTCCTTTTTTTTGTGTATTTTTACACCGCTTGCCTACGGTGCCATCTAATGGGCCGGCCAACTCGGGCTACGACACCTATGGGTGGTTTTCTTCTTTTCTTAGGACGTGTTTTTTCGCTGGAAAAAACTTACTTTCTACAGGCTGATCGCGCGCGCCCGTCCATCGGCTCTGTGGCCGTTTGATAGTGTGTTGATCAAACGGCCGACAGTGTCCCCGCGTCCGCTGAAGCTGCGTCTGTTTTCCTGCAACTCATTTGTTGTTTCAAGTCAGTCATTCCTGCAACTAGGTAACAGTAGGAGGGTTTCAGGGCTCGTCTGGAAGTCGCGTTTGTTTTCCTGCAACTCACATGTTGTTTCAAGACAGTCATTCCTGCAACTGGGTAACAATAGGGGGTTTCAGAGCTTGTCTGGATTAGAGAGCGAGCGGCTGGATTTGGGAGCCGGCGGACGGGCGCGGCGGCGCTAGGCGTTGGGCCACCAGGCCTTATCCACCGCGGTGGCGACGACGACTTGCTCAGGGTCGGCGGTGGCCGATGACGACTCAAGCAGGTACGATTCAAAGATCGACAGTTTCTGTAACAAAGATCTTGTTTCAGAAATAAAAAATGATTTGGTGGTGAAGTTTTTTTTCAGCAACAAGATCTAGTTTTAGAAAGTTTCTGCAGCTAAGTTATATTTTTTGCAACATGGGTCTTGCTTCAGAAACATAACCCCGGTTGAAGAAAGCGTTGGAGGAGCACACGATGTTAGAGTGTACGAGGCCAAGCATTGCAACACAACACATGTTTCAAAAACATAGCTTCAGTTGAAGAAATCGTCAAAGGAGTGCTCAGCATGGGAGCTCGTCGCCGTCATGCTGGAGTAGAGGCCGCGACTGTTCTCAAAGCAGGCCCCCTCGGTCAGCTCGATTTGCGTCAGATCCAACCATGGTGCGTGATAGTGTTGCAGAAACTTCAATTTAGTTCCTGCATGCCGACGACGGACTGATTCTGTGGTGGGTCGGCGGCGGCGCCGCTCAGGGCGCAACTCTGTCAAGGCTGGGGGCAATAGTGTTGTTTCCGCAACAGAGCGTTTGTCGTGGAAAATAAAGAGAAGGCATGCGGGGCGCGGACACTAAATCGGATGTTTATCAGTTCGGGCATCCAACGACCGTCGAGGCGACGGATAAAATCAAAACATCGGCTGGTGGACGCGTAGCGTCTTCTCTTTTTTCTATTCTCTTTTATGTTTTCTTCATAAGGTTTCTTTCGGGTTTCTCTTTTTTTTTTCCTTTTTGGCATGTGGTTTTGTTCTTTCCTTCTATTTTCCCTTTCTAAAAGTTCTGAATATATTTTAGATTCAACGATATTTTTGAAAATCCATGGACATTTGAAAAAGGATTTTTTATATAAAAAGGTTCAACAATATTTTTATATTTTTGTGGAACTTTTAAAATTCGAAATATTTTTCTACCCATTGTGTGTTCAATTTAATGCATGGCGTTAGAGTTGCCTTAATACCAGTAGCCTGTTTTTTCAAAGCCTGGTGGCTAGAGCTACCGATATTTCTTAATAGTGCTACGATGTTTTTCTCAAGTTTGAGTGTGTTTTTCATGGGACGGCCGCGGCTTCTTGCGTGGTAGGTGGGCCACGGCTCACTAGATTTACCTGGTTGTCACATTTGTCTCCTCGTGTACTAGGTTCGCTCGGTGGACCGTTTGACTATTGACTATTGAAAACAACTTTGGACCTCATTTTTTTGTAACTTTGAAACATAGTTCAGATATTTGAAAAGGTTCTTAAATTGAAGAAGAAGTTCTTGAATTTTAAAATCTCATGGTTTTGGGAAAAGTTCACAAAATATAAAAAATCAAAATATTTTTTTAAGTTTGCCATTTTCTAAAAGTTTGCGAAATTAAAAAATGTTTACATATTTCAAAGAAGTTAAAACAATTTTTAAAAATCAGGAATTTGAAAAAGAACCACAAATTTAAATAAACGTTTTTGAATTTGAAAAAAGACAACAGATTTTATAAAAGGCTAGCGATTTAAAAAATGAATTTGCAAAGTTCGTGCATTTGAATAAAATGAAAAATAAACCAGAAAAATGACAAAACCCGATGGCGCACAAAACCCGAAAAAACCAAAGGGATCCTTTTAGAAAGTTCCCAAAAAGGATGGTGGGATTGTGCGGCTCGTTAGATATCAAGCTGAATCACGCATAAGTGCCAACTACCAACAGGCCCTTAAATGGCGCGTGAAGCGGTATATAGGAATTGGCATAAAAGAAGGAACCTCCATCTCGCTTATAATGAGTTCACGGAAAATCCTATCTGCCGCATTCAGCGGCAGATTGTCGCCGCTTCGCACAGAGCGAGGGATCAGCGAGCGAAATGGGCCAGCCCAGTTATCGGTAAAGAACGCGCTACAGTACAGGCCGGTTTTATGAATGTTCTAGGAGGTTCCAGTCGGTTTTTTCTGGTTTTAGGAAGGTTCTAGAAGGTAATGGAAGGTTCCTGGACAGGTTTTATGTCTTTTTCTTTTCTATCCTTCTTTCGTTTTTTCTTTTTCTTTCCTTTTTTATTTTCTTTGTTTCGTTTTTTATTTTCTTTCATTTTTACTTTTCTTTTTCAACATATCTTCCGAATTTTTAAAAAACGTTCACATTTTAGAAGTTTTGTTCCTTTTTTTCTAAAATGTTCCAATTTTGAAACTTTACTCTGAAATTCCCAAAAAGTAGAATTCTATTATTTATTTTTTACTTTACAAAAATGTTCGAAAATTCAGAAAAAGTGTAGAACTTCAAATTTAAAAGATGTTTGCGTTTAAATTTTTGTTCACAGATTCAAAAAATGTTTGCGAGTTTCAAATGATGTTCCCACTTTCAAAATTTGTTCATAAATTCAAATAGTCTTCATGTTTTCAAAATTTGTTCTCAAAATAGCAAATTGCTCCAAGTATCTCAAAAAATGTTCGCCTTTGAATTTTTGTTCACAAATTTGAAAAAAGTTCAGGAATTTCACTTTCGAAATATGGTCACGAATAAAAAAAAACATGTTTTCATGAATTCATGAACATTTCAGGTACTTTTCGAAAATGTTCGCATTTTGATAAATTTGTAATTGATTTTAAAAAAACATTGCTTTGTTAATTTTTGTTCTTGTTTTGTCAAAAAATGTTCGCATTTTCAAATTTTTTTTTGTCATTTAAAAAAATGTTCAGATTTGTGAATTTTGTGCTTTTTTCTAAAATGTTCAAAATTTGAAATTTTGTTCAGAAATTCCCAGAAAGGAGAATTCTAATATTTGTTTTCTTAATTTACTAAAATGTTCGAAAATTCGAAAAAATATTGAATTTGAATTTTAAAAATGTTTGCATTTTAATTTTTGTTCACATATTCAGAAAATGTTTGCGAGTTTCAAAATATGTTCCGAGTTCCAAAATTTGTTTACAAATTAAACTAGTGTTCATGTTTGCAAAATTTGTTCGTAAAATAATGAATTGTTCCAAGGATCTCAAAAGATGTTCGCCTTTGAATATTTGTTCAAATCTGAAAAATGTGCGAGAATTTCATTTTCGAAATATGTTCACGTATAAAAAAAAACCCTGTTTTCATGAATTCAGAAACATTTCAGGGAATTTCAAAAAATGTACGCATTTTGATAAATTTGTAATTGATTTCAAAAAAATTGCTTTGTTAATTTATGTTCTTGTTTTGTTAAAAAATGTTCGCATTTTCAAAAATTTGTTGATCATTTAAAAAAATTATTC
Organism: Triticum dicoccoides; assembly: GCF_002162155.2. Classification (NCBI taxonomy): domain Eukaryota; kingdom Viridiplantae; phylum Streptophyta; class Magnoliopsida; order Poales; family Poaceae; genus Triticum; species Triticum dicoccoides. The sequence goes on along the minus strand of NC_041391.1, from coordinate 575,789,938 downwards.
TCCCTTTGAAAAATTTTGTTTAAAAAAATGCTTGGGTTCCACAAGACGTTCGACTTTTTATAAATTTGATCAGAAATTAGAATTTTTTTGTGTTTATTTTTTTACCTTTTTCGAAAATAAAATCATTTTTGTGGGTTATAGTTCATATACACGGTGCACCATTTTAGACACTTAGTCAAAGTAATAATGTTGGCTAGCGACGCTGTTCACTAGAAAGAGGACCTCAGTTTGATCCCTCACACAGAGTTGTGTTGCCGGGTGTTTAAGTTATCCGCTGTGGTTTACTTCTTTTAGTGTCGCGTTGCTAATTTGACAGTAGAATCTACTTGTCGCAGTGGCTAGCACCGTGCGCATACAACTTAGCAGTCTCGTGCTCGAATCCCATTGCTCGCGCTTTCCTTTTTTCTTTTTTTTTTTCACGTCGCTAATGCGCCACCCCGTGCACTGGAAATGGGCCAGCCCAGATTAGTAGCCATATGCGAAACGCCAGCTCTTTGCCGCATCGAGCGGCGCATAGGAGATCCCTTCACTTTGAGTTCACCATATCGCCTTAAAGCTTTTCCTCCACGAGTAGATATACTGGGCCAGCCCATTTTCATCTTATTTTTCGTTCTCTCAGGTTTAGTTCGATCTAGATGTTCAATGGTGGTTGTCTTCGCTCTGATTTTCCTTCGTTTTTCCGTTCATTTCTCTGGTTTCATTTTATCTCTCCAATGGTTTTTCTTAGGTCTTTTTTGCCTCTCTTTGTTTTTCACCGCTTTCATCGTTTCTTTCTCGGTTTACATTGTTTTTTTCTTCATTTTCCTTCAACTTTTTTATTTATTTTTTCCGTTTTCTTTTATTTTTCTTTGCACTGGTTTATCTCTGATTTCTTGTTTCCTTGTCTATATTTTTCAATTTCTTTTGTTTCTTCCTTGGGTTTTCTTTTTCGCACTATTTTTCTCCAGTTTTCTTGTTCCCTTTTCCATCTTTTCGGTTTCATGTTGTTTCTTCCTTTGTTTTCCTTTTTTTGCACTGTTTTTTCCGGTTTCTTCTGTCCTTTTTCCTCTTTTGTTTTCTTCGTTTCTTTCTTTATTTTTCTTTTCTTTTCTTTAACACGTGTTTAAATTTTTGTATATGTCACTAAATTCTTTTTATTACATGTTTACTATTTTTAAATACAAGATTAAGCTTTTTAAATAAATATTTCAATGTCTATTTTTTATACACATTGTACATTGTGTGTGTGTGTGTGTGCACAAATATAGGGCGCGGAGGACCTACACCCGAATATTGATAACATTTGAATATTGGAATTCGAAATATTGGTAAGGTATTATATATAATACGGACGGGGTAGGCCCATACCCAAAAAACATTGCCGGCCATGGAATGCATGCACGCACAAAGGAGCACAAGAGTATAGCTGGAGATTTACGCCAAAAAGAGCCAAGACTACTAAAGAATGGCTCCAATGCGCACACAACAAGGCACGCAAAGTGTGTTAGCTTGTATAACTTTGCTTGCAAGCATGGGTTGTTTTTTATACCCAGCCATGTCATAGCAATATTTTACAATGCAACGAGAAGCCGGTAGTTCTCTGTTTAGCCTTCGCGGCGTCTATTGAGAAGCCCGGGAAGACAGTAGGAATTTATCCCATAAATTCGCAATATAAACATCAAATGAAAGAACTTAGCTGTTTCTAAAGCAACATAGTGATAAATACGGAGAGTACCGAGTAGGATTAATGTAGCTATTGCATACCATTAAGCCGCCTCTTTGGTTTCGCCAACCCGTAAAAGATCCAACATAAACACATAAAATATAATAATTAATAAATTAAGTTAATTTCAAATTCACTAAATTAAATCAATATTAATATTTAAAAAATGAAATTTTTAATTAACTTATATTTCATACTAATTAATTTTGTACTTTTCATATTAATATATTAGTTAATATATTTGTGTGTTGGTATCTCAGCCAGCGTTTTAATCATCAAAAGACTAAAGTATTTAAACTTAGAGGTTAGTTCAGGTAAAGTTATTTCTACTAAAATAAAATATTAGCATACGGTGCAGAATAAATCCTTCTGAAGAACATACGTGACATACTTCTCACAGCCAACATAATTTAATTGTTGATCTCATCCATAACTTTTATATATCTTGGGGGGAAAGGTAAGATAATTTAGACCAAAAATTTGAAAATCTACTAAGAGAACATCAAAAGTTAGCAGAAAAATATGCAGGTTTGAATAATAAAATTGATCTAGTTCTACAAAAATTAGAAGAATCGAAAGAAAGAAATCTTACGGATTGTAGAATAATGATTATATTAAAGAATAGGTTTTATCCATAGGAAAGAATCTAGGTTTGTAAGAAATCTTACAGTTTCCTGATAGTATGAATGTTATCATATCTTCTACCTTATTCCCTATATCATATTGGTTTTGCATATATATCTGAACTATTAATTCTTTGCACACACTAATTATATTTGGCCAATCTACAGGGTCATGGGCTCCTAAATTTAGTACTGCACCATCATTCCTAGAATTTTGGAACTGCATGACTCTTTCAAAGCCTCTTCTTTTAGAACCCATATATGTATATTGTCCAGGGATATATGTAGGATGATAATCATCTTTTTCAGGAGGCCATTTCCCCACCTGATCAAGTAGGTCTCTCTCTTTCTCCTTCTCTCTTTACATAAGTCTAGCCATATCCTCTTCTTCTTTTATTATTCCCTAAATCTACTTCCATAGCTTCCATCGCATTTCCTGAAGTATGTAGACTTTCGTCATCTAACGAGTTTATAAAGTCAGCATTTTGCTCTGAATCAATGTAATTTCCATCTTCATATTCATCACATGGTTCTTCTTCCTCACAACTTTCTAACAATAGCTTACTACTGATATCTCATTGCTCTTCTTCACTTATGGCTTTCTCCTTGTGACTCTCAGTTTTGTTTTTATTGTTCATATTTTCTTTTGGTTTTACATTATCCTTTGGCACCACTAGGTTACTAATGGCCGATTTTTATCCTTTATTAATCTTTTTAACCTTGCACTCTCTTATAAAGAATAGTCCTCTTTCTCTTATTTTAGGCCAATCTGATGTCATTGAATTATTGTATTCCCAGTTTATACATTTTAATTTTTCTTCCCAATGATTTAATTCATCTTCTAAATCGGCCTTTTCCATGCATTCTTTTACGCCTTTATTCTTCCTATCACTACTCTCTATTTCTGACATAAAATATTTTATATCGTCTAAGGTCGCGGATTTATAGTTCATGAATCTAATGCTACTACTTTCTTCACTATTTTGATAGCTTATATTTTTTTTGGCTGCTTCAACTCTTTCTTCTGTATTAGTTCGTTTATATTCCATTCCTCTCCTGCACTCTCTCTTCAGAGCTGATTTTAAGAGGGCTTATAAATTTTATGCCTTTAGATTGCATGCTTTCTATTACATCATTAATGTTTACTTTGTATCTGGAACTGTTTTTATTAGTGAGTCTTCCTATGAATTCAATGCTTACTAACAAATTAGTTCCTTTAAAATCTTCATATCCTTTGGTTTGGAAACCAAAGCTCATTTTTCAAAAAGCTCTTTTACAATCATCATTATAGCTGGAGCTACATATGTTATTAATCTATTTTCATTCATGTCTCCTTCCATAAAGCCTAGAGATGCTTTATCTACTGATTTCCATCTTTTATCTAGTAATGTAATTAGTACCTTCGTTCCTAATTTCTTTCTTGTCATTCCTTTGACTCCTATAATATACATGCTCTGGTGAATATATTTATAACCTGAATATTTTAGTTCATTCTCAATATTTTTTCTAACACTCCTTAAATCGACTAGATATGTTACCACACTTAATTCTAGTTCTCTAGATATTCTGTATAATCTGCTTTTACTTTCAAATATACCCATGTGATATACCTGTTGCTGTCTTATTATTCTTAACGTATCTCTCTAGTATCTTTCTAATTCGTGTGCCATGTCTATGGCATCTTCCAAATTATCTACGGCATCACCCTTGCATGATATCATATTTATCATGGTTAGCGGTCTTGAATCTTGCCTTGTTAACTGGATGGTCTTGTCCCTTCTAGAGAGGCTTTTAGATAGTTCCATTTTTTGGAATTGATACTTTTAGAGGATGACACTATTCTGAATGAAGATAATACCAACTCGTCATTACCTCGTTTAGTATTTAGCTTCTCCAAAATCCGGACTAGTAGCTACAGAATTGTAACACCCCTGGGATTAGCTACATTGAACACATGTTAATTATGCCATGTCATCATGCTTTACTAAAACAAATTGCCACTTCATGAAAATCAAAGTCAAATTCAAATTTAAATTGCAAGACAAATTATTATTTCTTCAAACAATAAAACAAGAACGTTCGTTGGGTTGCAAATATTCACTAAGTAATTAGAAACCAACATCAAATGAATACTTAAAATGCCACTAACATCAATTAGACTGAACCAGCTGCATTAAATATGACCATTTCATAATAAACAAGTAATTAAACATTTCCAAACTGACCCCATAACTTGTGTGCACCCTTGATGTATTGTCTTGTATTTATGTGGAAGGTTTGAACCAAAACAAAATCATTTAACAGAAAAAATAAATAAATAATAGAGTTGGAAAAGAGAAACGAAAATATAAAATAAAAATGGAAAATGGGTACTGTGCACATGGCCGAGCCATGGCAACAGTGCGGCCCAGCCCAGCGGGGCTGGGCTATCCCCTACCCCCCGCCGCACTCGGAAATGGCCATGCGCCCGATCCCCCTCGCCATTGCAGCACCGCGAGAGTGGATAATACCACCCCGAGACGTCTCTCTCCCTCCTCTAAAACACTAATCCCCACTTGTTCCTTCCCCTCACACATGTTCTCGATCTGGAGCTCCTCCGACACACATCGGAGGACGCCGCTGATACGTCTCCAACGTATCTATAACTTTTTATTGTTCCATGCTATTATATAATCCATCTTGGATGTTTTATATGCATTTATATGCTATTTTATATTATTTTTGGGACTAACATATTAACCTAGAGCCCAGTGCCAGTTTCTGTTCTTTCCTTGTTTTTGAGTTCTACAGAAAAGGAATACCAAACGAAGTCCAAACAAGCTGAAACTTTACGATGATTTTTTAAGGACCAAAAGAAGCCCACGGAGTATCGGAGATGGACTAGAAGAGCCACGAGGCCTACACAAGGGTGGAGGGAGCCCCCTAGGGTGCGCCCCTGCCTTGTCTTCACCTCGTGGACCCCTCCTAACTTGTCCCCAGCGCCAAAAACTCCTATTAGTACAGAACCCCACAAAAAGAAACCTAGATCGGGAGTTCCGCCGCCGCAAGCCTCTGTAGCCATGAAAAACCAATTGGGAGCCCATTCCGGTGCCCTGCCGGAGGGGGAAACCATCACCAGTTGCCATCTTCATCATCTCAGCGGTCTCCATGATGAGGAGGGAGTAGTTCACCCTCGGGGCTGAGGGTATGTACCAATAGCTATGTGTTTGATCTCTCTCTCTCTCTCTCTCTCTCTCTCGTGTTCATGATTTGGCACGACCTTGATGTACCGCGAGCTTTGCTGTTATAGTTGGATCATATGATGTTTCTCCCTCTCTACCTTGTGATGAATTGAGTCTTTTCTTTGAGGTTTTGTTATGTAGGTTTGAATCTTTGGATGTGAGAGCACTTTATGTATGTCTTGCGATGGGATATCCGTGGTGACAATGGGATGTTCTGTTGATCCACTTGATTTATGTTTTGGTTATCAACTTGAGGGTTACCGTGGTCACATTGGGGTAATCTATGCATAGGGTTTGATGCACATTTTCATATTCCTTTCTCCGGTAGAAATCTCAGGATACTCATGAAGTTCTTTGTGTTGGATTGGATATTATGAATCTGAAGTTGTTTGATGCATATCGTATAATTGACCCACGGATACTTGTGGTGACATTGGAGTATCTAGGTGACATTAGGGTTGATTGATGTGTCATATGGTGCTGTTTTACAATGAACTCTAGGGCTGTTTGTGACACTTATAGGAATAGCTCAATGGATTGATCGGAAAGAATAACTTTAAGGTGGTTTCGTAACCTATATGCAATTTCATCTTATGTTCTCCATGATAGGAACTTTGGAGTGATTCTTCGTTGCATGTTGAGGGATTGTTATATGATCTAATTATGTTATCGCTGTTGAGAGAACTTGCACTAGTGAAAGTATGAACCCTAGGCCTTGTTTCCAAGTATTGCAATACCGTTTTCGCTCACTTTTTTTACTTGCTACCTTGCTGTGTTTATATTTTCATATTACGAAAACCTATATCAACCATCCATATTACACTTGTATCACCATCTCTTCGCCGAACTAGTGCACCTATACAATTTACCATGTATTGGGTGTGTTGGGGACACAAGAGACTCTTTGTTATTTGGTTGCAGGGTTGTTTGAGAGAGGCCATCTTAATCCTATGCCTCCCATAGATTGATAACCTTAGGTCATCCACTTGAGGGAATTTTGTTACTGTCCTACAAAACTCTGCGCTTGGAGGCCCAACACGAGTCTACAAGAAGAAGGTTGTGTATTAAACATGAAGCTCTTTTCTGGCACCGTTGCCGGGGAGGTGAGTGCTTGAAGGTATATCTTTAGATCTTGCAATTGAATATTTTAGTTTCTTGTTTTATCACTAGTTTGGTCTATAAAAAAAACTACAAAAAAATGGAATTGAGGTTGCCACATATGCTTCATCTTTATAATGTCTTTCATGAAAATGATGGAAAGGAAAATTGTGCTCAAGTGTTAGAAGAAGAAGTTAATAAAATGTTTGGCATTAAATCTTTGAATGATGAGCATGATTGCAATGTTGTTGTGTGAATTCTTTGAATATCCATGATGCTAATGATATGCAAAGCTACAAGCTTGGGGATGCTATGTTTGATGAATATGATATTTTTAGTCCCCCAAGTTTTGATGAGAATATTTATTATGATCAGAGCATGCCTCCTATTTATGATGATTATATTGATGAAAGTGGGTTTGGAAGAGTGTCAACTTTAGGAAGTAATGATCCCACTATTTTGGAGGGTGTTGAATCTTATTATAATGATAAAAGTGGATTTGGAGAGGTCATGACTTTATTGAGTGATGAATCCACTATTTTAGAAGACGTTCCAATTGATTATGAGAACAAAGTTGCTATCTATGATGATTATTGTGATGACATGTATGCTATAAAGAATAATGATAACCCTGAAACTTGGCATCTTGATTTTAATTTTCAATTGGAATATGCCTCACAAGATAGTTATTTTGTTGAGTTTGCCCCCACTACTATTCATGAGAAAAAAATTGCTTATGTGGAGAGCAATAAAAATTCTATGCTTGTGCATCATGGAAATAATGCTTTATGTGATGGTTATATTATTTAATTCATTCATGATGCTACTGAAAATTATTTTGAGGGAGGAATATATGCTTATAGGAGTTGCAATAATATCAAGTTTCCTCTCTATGTGTTGAAATTTTTGAAGTCATGCTTGTTTTGCCTTCCTATGCTAGTTGATTCTTATTCCCATAAATTGTTTGCTCACAGAATCCCTATGCATAGGAAGCAGGTTAGATTTAAATGTTCTAGTTATATGCTTCATGATGCTCCCGTTATATTTCATTTTCTTATCTTTCATGTGAGCATCATTGAAATCATCATGCCTAGCTAGGAAGGCATTAAAGAAAAACACTTGTCGGGAGACAACCCAATATTTACCCCTACTGTTTTTGTGTGGTCACATGATTATGCTACTGTAGTAATCAGTTTATAGCTTTTGTTTTAATAAAGTGCTAAGTAAAGACTTTGGGATAGTGTGGATGATAGTTGACTTGATTCTGTGCAAAAAAGAAACTTTTGTGCTCAGTTCAGGAATTTTCAAAATTCACTGGAACATGCTTTTGATCTGAAGTTCTGACACATGATTGATATAAAAATTTCCCACATTATACTAAATTTTCAGAATTTTTGGAGTTACAGAAGTATACGAAGTTTCCAGATTGGTACAGATTGTTCTGTTTTTGACAGATTCTGTTTTCATTGTGTTATTTGCTTATTTTGATGAATCTGAGTAGTATCGGAGGGTATGAACCATGGAGAAGTTGCAATACAGTAGATATAATACAAATATGAACTTAGAATGAGTTCACAAATCACAACATTACCTAAGTGGTGATTTGCTTTATTATACCAACAGAGCTTACGAGTTTTCTGTTGAGTTTTGTGTTGTGAAGTTTTCAAGTTTTTGGTGAAGTTTTGATGGACTACGGAATAAGGAGTGGCAAGAGCCTAAGGTTGGGGATGCCCAAGGCACCCCCAAGGTAATATTCAAGGATAAACAAGCATCTAAGCTTGGGGATGCCCCGGATGGCATCCCCTCTTTTGTCTTCGTTCATCGGTAACCTTACTTGGAGCTATATTTTTATTCACCACATGATATGTGTTTTTCTTGGAGCATCATTTTATTTTATTTTGTTTTGCTTGCTGTTTGAATAATATCCCAAGATCTGAAATTCTTAAATGTTATAGAGTCTTTACATAGCTACATAACTATTCGACTACTCATTGATCTTCACTTATATCTTTTGGAGTAGTTTGTCATTTGCTCTAGTGCTTCACTTATATCTTTTTAGAGCACGGCGGCGGTTTTATTTTGAAGAACTTGATGAACTCTCATGCTTCACTTATATTATTTTGAGAGTCTTAAACAACATGGTAATTTTCTTTAGTTATGAATTTAGTCCTAATATGATGGGCATCCAAGAGGGATATAATAAAAACTTTCATATAAAGTGCATTGAATACTATGAGAAGTTTGATTCCTTATGATTGTTTTGAGATATGAGGATGGTGATATTAGAGTCATACTAGTGAGTAATTGTGGATTGGAGAAATGCTTGTGTTGAGGTTTGTGATTCTCGTAGCATGCACGTATGGTGAACCATTATGTAACAAAGTTGGAGCATGATTTATTAATTGTCTTCCTTATGAGTGTTGGTTGGGGACGAGCGATGGTATTTTCCTACCAATCTATCCCCCTAGGAGCATGCACGTAGTACTTTGTTTGGATGACTAATAGATTTTTGCAATAAGAATGTGAGTTCTTTATGACTAATGTTGAGTCCATGGATTATACACACTCTCACCCTTCCACCATTGCTAGCCTCTCTAGTACCGTGCAACTTTCGCCGGTGCATTACCCCACCATATACCTTCCTCAAAATAGCCAACATACCTACCTATTATGGCATTTCCATAGCCATTCCGAGATATATTTCCATGCAACTTCCACTGTTCTGTTTATTATGACATGCTTCATCATTATCATATTGCTTTGCATGATCGTGTAGTTGACATAGTATTTGTGGCAAAGCCACCGTTCATAATCTTCATACATGTCACTCTTGAGTCATTGCACATCCCAATACACCGCCGGAGGCATTCATATAGAGTCATATTTTGTTCTAAGTATCGAGTTGTTATTCTTAAGTTGTAAGTAAATAAAAGTGTGATGATCATCATTATTAGAACATTGTCCCATGTGAGGAAATAAAAAAAGAGGCCAAAGAAGCCAATCAGAAAAAGGCCAAAGAAGCCAAATCAAAAAAGGAAAAAAGAGACAAAAGAGAGAAGGGGCAATGTTACTATCCTTTTTCCACACTTGTGCTTCAAAGTAGCACCATGATCTTCATGATAGAGAGTCTCCTATTTTGTCACTTTCATATACTATTGGGAATTTTTCATTCTAGAACTTTTCTTGTATATTCCAACGATGGGCTTCCTCAAATGCCCTAGGTCTTCATGAGCAAGCAAGTTGGATGCACACCCACTTAGTTTCTTTTTGAGCTTTCATAAACTTATAGCTACAGTGCATCCATTGCATGGCAATCCCTACTCACTCACATTGATATTTATTGATGGGTATCTCCATAGCCCATTGATACTCCTAGTTGATGTGAGACTACCTCCTTCTTTTTGTCTTCTCCACAACCACCATATTCTATTCCACCTATAGTGCTATGTCCATGTCTCACGCTCATGTATTGCGTGAAAGTTGAAAAGGTTTGAGAACATCAAAAGTATGAAACAATTGCTTGGCTTGTCATTGGGGTTGTGCATGATTTGAATATTTTCTGTGATAAAGATGGAGCATAGCCAGACTATATGATTTTGTAAGGATAACTTTATTTAGCCATGTTATTTTGAGAACACATGATTGCCTTATTAGTATGCTTGAAGTATTATTGTTTTTATGTCAATATTAAACTTTTCTTTTGAATCTTATGGATCTGAACATTCATGCCATAATGAAGAAGATTACATGGATAAATATGTTAGATAGCATTCCACATCAAAAATTCTGTTTTTATCATTTACCTACTCGAGGACGAGCAGGAATTAAGCTTGGGGATGCTTGATACGTCTCCAATGTGTCTATAATTTTTTATTGTTCCATGCTATTATATTATCCATCTTGGATGATTTATATGCATTTATATGCTATTTTATATTATTTTTGGGACTAACCTATTAACCTAGAACCCAGTGCCAGTTTCTGTTTTTTCCTTGTTTTTGAGTTCTACAGAAAACGAATACCAAACGGAGTCCAAACGAGGTGAAACTTTACGATGATTTTTATGGACTAGAAGAAGCCCACGGAGTATTCAAGATGGACCAGAAGAGCCACGAGGCCTCCACAAGGGTGGAGGGTGCCCCCTAGGGCGCGCCCCTGCCTTGTCGTCGCCTCGTGGACCCCCCTGACTTGTTCCCGATGCCAAAAACTCCTATAAATACATAACCCCCTGAAAAGAAACCTAGATCAGGAGTTCTGCCACCGCAAGCCTCTATAGCCCCGAAAAACCAATCTAGAGCCCGTTCCGGTGCCCTGCTAGAGGGGGGAACCATCACCGGTGGCCATCTTCATCATCCCGGCGGTCTCCATGACGAGGAGTGAGTAGTTCACCCTCGGGGCTAAGGGTATGTACCAGTAGCTATGTGTTTGATCTCTCTCTCTCTCTCTCTCGTGTTCTTGATTTGGCACGATCTTGATGTACCGCAAGCTTTGCTATTATAGTTGGATCATGTGATGTTTCTCCCTCTCTACCTTGTGATTAATTGAGTCTTTTCCTTTGAGGTTTTGTTATGTCAGATTGAATCTTTGGATGTGAGAGCACTTGGTGTAAGTATTGTGATGGTATATCCGTGGTGACAATGGGATGTTCTGTTGATCCACTTGACGTACGTTTTGGTTATCAACTTGCAGATTCCCGTGGTGACATTGGGGTAATCTATGCATAGGGGTTGATGAATGTTTTCATATTCCTTTCTCCGGTAGAAATCTTGGGATACTCATGAAGTTCTTTGTGTTGGATTGAATATTATGAATCTGAAGTTGTTTGATGCATATCGTATAATTGACCCACAGATACTTGTGGTGACATTGGAGTATCTAGGTGACATTAGGGTTGATTGATGTGTGATACGCCTGCAACATATCTATAAATTTTGATTGTTCCATGCTGTTATATTATCATTCTTGGATGTTTTACAATCATTTTATAGTCATTTTATATCATTTTTGGTACTAACCTATTGACATAGTGCCAAGTGCTAGTTGTTGTTTTCTGCATTTTTTTACATCACAGGAAATCAATATCAGACAGAGTTCAAATGCCACACCACTTTACGATGATTTTCTATGGACCTAAAGGAAGAAGTTGGGCCCTGGTTGCAGAACCCAGAGGAGGGGAAAACCCACCAGGGCACGCCAGGAGACCCATGTGCACCCTGGTGGGTTGTGCCCACCTCGGCTGCCCCCTGGACTGCCTCTTTGCTCTATAAATACCCCAGTATTCCAGAAACCCTAGAGTAGTCGATGAAATATTCATCCAGCCGACGCAGAGTCCAGAACCACCAGATCCTATCTAGACACCATCATGGAGGGGTTCACCACTTCCATTGGTGCCTCTCCGATGATGCGTGAGTTTTTCTTTGTAGACCTACGGGTCTGTAGTTAGTAGCTAGATGGCTTCCTCTCTATATCTCTTCATTATCAATACAATGGTCTCTTGGAGATCCATATGATGTAAGTCTTTTGGCAGTGTGTTTGTTGGGATCCGATGAACTTTGAGTTTATGATCAGATCTATGTTTTTATCCGTGAAAGTTATTTGAGTCTTCTTTGATCTCTTATATGCATGATTCCTTATAGCCTCGTATTTCTTATCTGATATTTGGGTTTTGTTTGGCCAACTTGATCTATTTATCTTGCAATGGGAAGAGGTGCTTTGTAGTGGGTTCGATCTTACGGTGCTTGATCCCAGTGACAGAAAGGGAACCGACACGTATGTATCCTTGCTACTAAGGATAACAAGATGAGATCTATATCTGCCACAATAGATAAACGGATCTTGTCTACATCATGTCATCGCTCTTATTGCATTACTCCATTTTTCCATGAACTTAATACACTAGATGCATGCTGGTTAGCTGTCATGTGTGGAGTAATAGTAGTAGATGTAGGCAGGAGTCGGTCTACTAATCTTGGACGTGATGCCTTTATAATGATCATTGCTGGATATCGTCATGATTGTTTGAAGTTCTATCAATTACCCAACAGTAATTGTTTTCCCACCATTTGCTATTTTTCTCGAGAGAAGCCACTAGTGAAACCTACGACCCCCGAGTCTCTTTGCATCATATTTGCCTTTGTGATCTATTTTCTCTTGCATTTATTTTTCAGATCTACTAAACCAAAAATACAAAAATACCTTGCTACAATTTATTTGTTCCGCGATCTATTTATCCTATCTACAATTTACCTCATGTCCTTTGCCTATCTTGAGGCGCTGTACCCCAAAAGGGATTGACAACCCCTTTAACATGTCGAGTTGCGAGATGTTGTTCTTTGTGTGCAGGGGCTGTTTATGTTGTGTTGCTTGGTTCTCCTACTGGTTTGATAACCTTGGTTTCATATCTGAGGGAACTACCTACGGCCGTTGTGCTACATCATCCCTTCCTCTTTGGGGAAATACCGACGTAGCTTCAAGCGACATCAAAAGGAATTTCGGGCGCCGTTGCCGGGGAGGATCTTCAACATCAACCAGGTTCCTAATCACAAATGTCATCTCTATTGGAAATATGCCCTAGAGGCAATAATAAATTGATTATTATTATATTTCCTTGTTCATGATAATCGTTTATTATCCATGCTAGAATTGTATTGATAGGAAACTCAGATACATGTGTGGATACATAGACAACACCATGTCCCTAGTAAGCCTCTAGTTGACTAGCTCGTTAATCAATAGATGGTTACGGTTTCCTGACCATGGACATTGGATGTCGTTGATAACAGGATCACATCATTAGGAGAATGATGTGATGGACAAGACCCAATCCTAAGCCTAGCACAAGATCATGTAGTTCGTATGCTAAAGCTTTTCTAATGTCAAGTATCATTTCCTTAGACCATGAGATTGTGCAACTCCCGGATACCGTAGGAGTGCTTTGGGTGTGCCAAACGTCACAACATAACTGGGTGGCTATAAAGGTACACTACGGGTATCTCTGAAAGTGTCTGTTGGGTTGGCATGAATCGAGATTGGGATTTGTCACTCCGTGTAAACGGAGAGGTATCTCTGGGCCCACTCGGTAGGACATCATCATAATGTGCACAATGTGACCAAGGGGTTGATCACGGGATGATGTGTTACGGAACAAGTAAAGAGACTTGCCGGTAACGAGATTGAACAAGGTATCGATATACCGACGATCGAATCTCGGGCAAGTACCATACCGCTAGACAAAGGGAATTGTATACGGGATTGATTGAGTCCTTGACATCGTGGTTCATCCGATGAGATCATCGTGGAACATGTGGGAGCCAACATGGGTATCCAGATCCCGCTGTTGGTTATTGACCGGAGAACATCTCGGTCATGACTACATGTCTCCCGAACCCGTAGGGTCTACACACTTAAGGTTCGATGACGCTAGGGTTATAAAGGAAGTTTGTATGTGGTTACCGAATGTTGTTCGGAGTCCCGGATGAGATCCCGGACGTCACGAGGAGTTCCAGAATGGTCCGGAGGTAAAGATTTATATATAGGAAGTCCTGTTTCGGCCATCGGGACAAGTTTCGGGGTCATCGGTATTGTACCGGGACCACCGGAAGGGTCCCGGGGGCCCACCGGGTGCGGCCACCTGCCCCGGGGGCCACATGGGCTGTAGGGGGTGCGCCTTGGCCTACATGGGCCAAGGGCACAAGCCCCTAGAGGCCCATGCGCCAAGATATAGGAAAAAGGGGAGAGTCCTAAAAGGGGAAGGCACCTCCGAGGTGCCTTGGGGAGGATGGACTCCTCCCCCCCTCTTGGCCGCACCCCTTCCTTGGAGGAAGGGGCAAGGCTGCGCCTCCCCCCTCTCCCCTGCCCCTATATATAGTGGAGGGGAGGGAGGGCATCCATACCTGAGCCCTTGGCGCCTCCCTCTCTCCCGTGACACCTCCTCCTCTCCCGTAGGTGCTTAGCGAAGCCCTGCAGGATTGCCACGCTCCTCCATCACCACCACGCCGTTGTGCTGCTGCTGGATGGAGTCTTCCTCAACCTCTCCCTCTCTCCTTGCTGGATCAAGGCGTGGGAGACATCGTCGAGCTGTACGTGTGTTGAACGCGGAGGTGCTGTCCGTTCGGCACTAGATCATCGGTGATTTGAATCACGACGAGTACGACTCCATCAACCCCGTTCACTTGAACGCTTCCGCTTAGCGATCTACAAGGGTATGTAGATGCACTCTCCTTCCCCTCGTTGCTAGTCTCTCCATAGATAGATCTTGGTGACACGTAGGAAAATTTTGAATTTCTGCTACGTTCCCCAACAGTGGCATCATGAGCTAGGTCTATTGCGTAGATTCTTTGCACGAGTAGAACACAAAGTAGTTGTGGGCGTCGATATTGTTCAATATGCTTGCCATTACTAGTCTTATCTTGATTCGGCGGCATCGTGGGATGAAGCGGCCCGGACCAACCTTACACGTACGCTTACGTGAGACCGGTTCCACCGACAAACATGCACTAGTTGCATAAGGTGGCTGGCGGGTGTCTGTCTCTCCCACTTTAGTCGGATCGGATTCGATGAAAAGGGTCCTTATGAAGGGTAAATAGCAATTGGCATATCACGTTGTGGTTCATGTGTAGGTAAGAAACGTTCTTGCTAGAAACCCATAGCAGCCACGTAAAACATGCAAACAACAATTAGAGGACGTCTAACTTGTTTTTGCAGGGTATGCTATGTGATGTGATATGGCCAAAGGATGTGATGAATGATATATGTGATGTATGAGATTGATCATGTTCTTGTAATAGGAATCACGACTTGCATGTCGATGAGTATGACAACCGGCAGGAGCCATAGGAGTTGTCTTAATTTATTTGTGACCTGCGTGTCAACTTAAACGTCATGTAATTACTTTACTTTATTGCTAACCGTTAGCCATAGTAGTAGAAGTAATAGTTGGCGAGGCAACTTCATGAAGACACGATGATGGAGATCATGGTGTCATGCCGGTGACGATGATGATCATGGAGCCCCGAAGATGGAGATCAAAAGGAGCAAAGTGATGATGGCCATATCATGTCACTATTTGATTGCATGTGATGTTTATCATGTTTATACATCTTATTTGCTTAGAATGACGGTAGTAAATAAGATGATCCCTTACAACAATTTCAAGAAGTGTTCTCCCCTAACTGTGCACCGTTGCGACAGTTCGTGTTTCGAAGCACCACGTGATGATCGGGTGTTAGATTCTAACGTTCACATACAACGGGTGTAAGACAGATTTACACACGCGAAACACTTAGGGTTAACTTGACGAGCCTAGCATGTACAGACATGGCCTCGGAACACGGAGACCGAAAGGTCGAACATGAGTCGTATAGAAGATACGATCAACATGAAGATGTTCACCGATGATGACTAGTCCATCTCACGTGATGATCGGACACGGCCTAGTTTGACTCGGATCATGTAATCACTTAGATGACTAGAGGGATGTCTATCTGAGTGGGAGTTCATAAGATGAACTTAATTATCCTGAACATAGTCAAAAGGTTTTTGCAAATTATGTCGTAGCTCACGCTATAGTTCTACTGTTTAGATATGTTCCTAGAGAAAAATTAGTTGAAAGTTGATAGTAGCAATTATGCGGACTAGGTCCGTAAACTGAGGATTGTCCTCATTGCTTCATAGAAGGCTTATGTCCTTAATGCACCGTTTAGTGTGCTGAACCTCGAACGTTGTCTGTGGTTGTTGCGAACATCTGACATACATGTTTTGATAACTACGTGATAGTTCAGTTAAACGGTTTAGAGTTGAGGCACCAAAGACGTTTTTGAAACATCGCGAAACATATGAGATGTTTTGAGGGCTGAAGTTGGGATTTCAGGCTCGTGCCCATGTCAAGAGGTATAAGACCTCCGATGACTCTCTTAACCTGCAAACTAAGGAGAAAAGCTCAATTGTTGAGCTTGTGCTCAGATTGTCTGAGTACAACAATCATTTGAATCGAGTGGGAGTTGATCTTCCAGATAAGACAGTGATGGTTCTCCAAAGTCATTGCCACCAAGCTGTTAGAGCTTCGTGATGAACTATAACATATCAGGGATAGATATGATGATCCTTGAGGTATTCGCGATGTTTGACACCGCGAAAGTAGAAATCAAGAAGGAGCATCAATTGTTGATGGTTGGTGAAACCACTAGTTTCAAGAAGGGCAAGGGCAAGAAGGGATACTTCATGAAACGGCAAATCAGCTGCTGCTCTAGTGAAGAAACCCAAGGTAAAACCCAAACCCGAGACTAAGTGCTTCTGTAATAAGGGGAACAACCACTAGAGCAGAATTACCCTAGATACTTGGTAGATAAGAAGGCTGGCAAGGTCAATAGAAGTATATTGGATATACATTGTGTTAATGTGTACTTTGCTAGTACTCCTAGTAGCACCAGGGTATTAGATACCGGTTCGGTTGCTAAGTGTTAGTAACTCGAAACAAAAGGCTACGGAATAAACGGAGACTAGCTAAAGGTGAGCTGACGATATGTGTTGGAAGTTTTTCCAAGCTTGATATGATCAAGCATCGCACGCTCCCTCTACCAAAGAGATTGGTGTTAAACCTAAATAATTGTTATTTGGTGTTTGCGTTGAGCATAGACATGATTGGATTACGTCTATCGCAATACGGTTATTCATTTAAGGAGAATAATGGTTACTCTGTTTATTTGAATAATACCTTCAATGGTCTTACACCTAAAATGAATGGTTTATTAAATCTCGATCGTAGTGATACACATGTTCATGCCAAAAGATAGTAATGATAGTACCACCTACTTGTGGCACTGCCACGTAAGTCATATCGGTATAAAACGCATGAAGAAGCTCCATATTGATGGATCTTTGGGCTCACTCATTTTGAAAAGTTTGAGACATGCGAACCATGTCTATTGGTGTATATGCATGAAGAAACTCCATGCAAATGGACCGTTTTGACTCACTTGATTTTGAATCACTTGGGACATGCAAATCATACCACATGGGCAAGATGACTGAAAAGCCTCGTTTTCAGTAAGATGGAACAAGATAGCAACTTGTTGGAAGTAACACATTTTGATGTGTGCAGTCCAATGAGTGCTGAGGCATGCAGTGAATATCGTTATGTTCTTACTTCACAGATGATTCGAGTAGATGTTGAGTATATTTACTTGATGAATCACGAGTCCGAATTATTGAAAGGTTCAAGTAATTTCAGTGTGAAGTTGAAAGATCATCGTGACAAGAGGATAAAAGATCTATGATATGATCATAGAGATGAATATCTGAATCACGAGTTTGGCACAGAATTAAGACATTGTGGAAATTGTTTCACAACTGATACAGCCTGGAACACCATAGTGTGATGGTGTGTCCAAACGTCATAGTTGCACCCTATTGGATATGGTGCATACCATGATGTCTCTTATCGAGTTACCACTATCGTTCATTGGTTAGGCATTAGAGACAACCACATTCACTTTAAATAGGGCACCACATAATTTCGTT
This sequence comes from Triticum dicoccoides, assembly GCF_002162155.2. Classification (NCBI taxonomy): domain Eukaryota; kingdom Viridiplantae; phylum Streptophyta; class Magnoliopsida; order Poales; family Poaceae; genus Triticum; species Triticum dicoccoides. The sequence goes on along the minus strand of NC_041391.1, from coordinate 575,771,777 downwards.
GAGACGACACCGTATGAACTATGGTTTGGAGAAACCTAAGTTGCCGTTTCTTGAAAGTTTGGGGCTGCGACGCTTATGTGAAAAGGTTTCAGGTTGATAAGCTCGAACCCAAAGCAGATAAAATGCATCTTCATAGGACACCCAAAACAGTTGGGTATACCTCCTAATTCAGATCCGAAAGCAATAGGGATTGTTTCTTGAATCGGGTCCTTTTTCGAGGAAAGGTTTCTCTCGAAAAGTTGAGTGGGAGGATGGTGGAGACTTGATGAGGTTATTGAAGCGTCACTTCAACAAGTGTGTAGCAGGGCACAGGAAGTTGTTCCTGTGGCACCTACACCAATTGAAGTGGAAGCTTATGATAGTGATCATGAAGTTTCGGATCAAGTCACTACCGAACCTCGTAGGGTGACAAGGATACGTACTACTTCAGAGTGGTACAGTAATCCTGTCTTGAAGGTCATGTTGCTAGACAACAATGAACCTACGAGCTATGGAGAAGCGATGGTGGGCCCAAATTCCGACAAATGGTTAGAAGCCATAAAATCCGAGATAGGATCCATGTATGAAAACAAAGTGTAGACTTTGGCAGAACAACTCGATGGTCGTAAGGCTGTTGAGTGCAGATGGATTTTGAAAGGAAGACAGACAATGATGGTAAGTGTCACCATTGAGAAAGCTCGACTTGTCGTTAAGATGTTTTTCGACAAGTTCAAGGAGTTGACTACGATGAGACTTTCTCACTCGTAGCGATGCTAAGAGTCTGTTGGAATTATATTAGCAATTACTGCATTATTTATGAAATCTTGCAGATAGGATGTCAAAACATTGTTTCCTCGACGATTCTTGAGGAAAGGTTGTATGTGATACAACCAGAAGGTTTTGTCTATCCTGAAATATGCTAATAAGTATGCAAAGCTCCAGCAATCCTTCTGAGGACTGGAGTGAGCATCTCGGAGTTGGAATGTATGCTTTGATGATGATCAAAGATTTTGGGTGTATACAAAGTTTATGAGAAACTTGTATTTCCAAAGAAGTGAGTGGGAGCACTATAGAATTTCTGATGAGTATATGTTGTTGACATATTAATGATCAGAAATGACGTAGAATTTCTGGAAAGCATATAGTGTTATTTGGAAAGTGTTTTCAATGGAAAACCTGGATTAAGCTACTTGAACATTGAGCATCAAGATCTATAAGGATAGATCAAAACGCTTAATAGTACTTTCAAATGAGCACATGCCTTGACGTGATCTTGAAGGTGTTCAAGATGGATCAGTCAAAGAAGGAGTTCTTGCCTGAGTTGTAAGGTATGAAGTTAAGACTTAAAGCTCGACCATGGCAGAATAGAGAGAAAGGAACGAAGGTCATCCCCTATGCTTAAGACATAGGCTCTACAGTATGCTATGCTGTGTACCGCACCTGAAGTGTGCTTTACCATGAGTCAGTCAAGGGGTACAAGAGTGATCCAAGAATGGATCACAGGACAGCGGTCAAAGTTATCCTTAGTAACTAGTGGACTAAGGAATTTTCTCAATTATGGAGGTGGTAAAAGAGTTCGTCGTAAAGGGTTACGTCGATGCAAGCTTAACACCTATCCGGATAGCTCTGAGTAGAGATACCGGATACGTATAATGGAGCAACAATTTAGAATAGCTCCAAGTAGAACAGTTATTTGGAATAGCACCAAATAGAACGTGGTAGCTGCATCTAGGAGATGACATAGAGATTTGTAAAGCACACACGGATCTGAAAGGTTCAGACCCGTTGACTATAACCTCTCTCACAAGCATAACATGATCAAACCCAGAACTCATCGAGTGTTAATCACATGGTAAATGTGAACTAGATTATTGACTCTAGTAAACTCTTTGGGTGTTAGTCACATGGGGATGTGACCTTGAGTGTTAATCACATATCGATGTGAACTAGATTATTGAGTCTAGTGCAAGTGGGAGACTGTTGGAAATATGCCCTAGAGGCAATAATAAATTGATTATTATTATATTTCCTTGTTCATGATAATCGTTTATTATCCATGCTAGAATTGTATTGATAGGAAACTCAGATACATGTGTGGATACATAGACAACACCATGTCCCTAGTAAGCCTCTAGTTGACTAGCTCGTTAATCAATAGATGGTTACGGTTTCCTTACCATGGACATTGGATGTCGTTGATAACGGGATCACATCATTAGGAGAATGATGTGATGGACAAGACCCAATCCTAAGCCTAGCACAAGATCATGTAGTTCGTATGCTAAAGCTTTTCTAATGTCAAGTATCATTTCCTTAGACCATGAGATTGTGCAACTCCCGGATACCGTAGGAGTGCTTTGGGTGTGCCAAACGTCACAACGTAACTGGGTGGCTATAAAGGTACACTACGGGTATCTCTGAAAGTGTCTGTTGGGTTGGCACGAATCGAGATTGGGATTTTGTCACTCCGTGTAAACGGAGAGGTATCTCTGGGCCCACTCGGTAGGACATCATCATAATGTGCACAATGTGACCAAGGGGTTGATCACGGGATGATGTGTTACGGAACGAGTAAAGAGACTTGCCGGTAACGAGATTGAACAAGGTATCGGTATACCGACGTGATCTTGACGTGAGCACATGCCTTGACGTGATCTTGAAGGTGTTCAAGATGGATCAGTCAAAGAAGGAGTTCTTGCCTGAGTTGTAAGGTATGAAGTTAAGACTTAAAGCTCGACCATGGCAGAATAGAGAGAAAGGAACGAAGGTCGTCCCCTATGCTTAAGACATAGGCTCTACAGTATGCTATGCTGTGTACCGCACCTGAAGTGTGCTTTACCATGAGTCAGTCAAGGGGTACAAGAGTGATCCAAGAATGGATCACAGGACAGCGGTCAAAGTTATCCTTAGTAACTAGTGGACTAAGGAATTTTCTCAATTATGGAGGTGGTAAAAGAGTTCGTCGTAAAGGGTTACGTCGATGCAAGCTTAACACCTATCCGGATAGCTCTGAGTAGAGATACCGGATACGTATAATGGAGCAACAATTTAGAATAGCTCCAAGTAGAACAGTTATTTGGAATAGCTCCAAATAGAACGTGGTAGCTGCATCTAGGAGATGACATAGAGATTTGTAAAGCACACACGGATCTGAAAGGTTCAGACCCTTTGACTATAACCTCTCTCACAAGCATAACATGATCAAACCCAGAACTCATCGAGTGTTAATCACATGGTAAATGTGAACTAGATTATTGACTCTAGTAAACTCTTTGGGTGTTAGTCACATGGGGATGTGACCTTGAGTGTTAATCACATATCGATGTGAACTAGATTATTGACTCTAGTGCAAGTGGGAGACTATTGGAAATATGCCCTAGAGGCAATAATAAATTGATTATTATTATATTTCCTTGTTCATGATAATCGTTTATTATCCATGCTAGAATTGTATTGATAGGAAACTCAGATACATGTGTGGATACATAGACAACACCATGTCCCTAGTAAGCCTCTAGTTGACTAGCTCGTTAATCAATAGATGGTTACGGTTTCCTGACCATGGACATTGGATGTCGTTGATAACGGGATCACATCATTAGGAGAATGATGTGATGGACAAGACCCAATCCTAAGCCTAGCACAAGATCATGTAGTTCGTATGCTAAAGCTTTTCTAATGTCAAGTATCATTTCCTTAGACCATGAGATTGTACAACTCCTGGATACCGTAGGAGTGCTTTGGGTGTGCCAAACGTCACAACGTAACTGGGTGGCTATAAAGGTACACTACGGGTATCTCTGAAAGTGTCTGTTGGGTTGGCACGAATCGAGATTGGGATTTGTCACTCCGTGTAAACGGAGAGGTATCTCTGGGCCCACTCGGTAGGACATCATCATAATGTGCACAATGTGACCAAGGGGTTGATCACGGGATGATGTGTTACGGAACGAGTAAAGAGACTTGCCGGTAACGAGATTGAACAAGGTATCGATATACCGACGATCGAATCTCGGGCAAGTACCATAGCGCTAGACAAAGGGAATTGTATACGGGATTGATTGAGTCCTTGACATCGTGGTTCATCCGATGAGATCATCGTGGAACATGTGGGAGCCAACATGGGTATCCAGATCCCGCTGTTGGTTATTGATCGGAGAACATCTCGGTCATGACTACATGTCTCCCGAACCCGTAGGGTCTACACACTTAAGGTTCGATGACGCTAGGGTTATAAAGGAAGTTTGTATGTGGTTACCGAATGTTGTTCGGAGTCCCGGATGAGATCCTGGACGTCACGAGGAGTTCCGGAATGGTCCGGAGGTAAAGATTTATATATAGGAAGTCCTATTTCGGCCATCGGGACAAGTTTCGGGGTCATCGGTATTGTACCGGGACCACCAGAAGGGTCCCGGGGGCCCACCGGGTGGGGCCACCTGCCCCGGGGGCCACATGGGCTGTAGGGGGTGCGCCTTGGCCTACATGGGCCAAGGGCACCAGCCCCTAGAGGCCCATGCGCCAAGATATAGGAAAAAGGGGAGAGTCCTAAAAGGGGAAGGCACCTCCGAGGTGCCTTGGGGAGGATGGACTCCTCCCCCCCTCTTGGCCGCACCCCTTCCTTGGAGGAAGGGGCAAGGCTGCGCCTCCCCCCTATCCCCTGCCCCTATATATAGTGGAGGGGAGGGAGGGCATCCATACCTGAGCCCTTGGCGCCTCCCTCTCTCCCGTGACACCTCCTCCTCTCCCGTAGGTGCTTAGCGAAACCCTGCAGGATTGCCACGCTCCTCCATCACCACCACGCCGTTGTGCTGCTGCTGGATGGAGTCTTCCTCAACCTCTCCCTCTCTCCTTGCTGGATCAAGGCGTGGGAGACATCGTCGAGCTGTACGTGTGTTGAACGCGGAGGTGCTGTCCGTTCGGCACTAGATCATCGGTGATTTGAATCACGACGAGTACGACTCCATCAACCCCGTTCACTTGAACGCTTCCGCTTAGAGATCTACAAGGGTATGTAGATGCACTCTCCTTCCCCTCGTTGCTAGTCTCTCCATAGATAGATCTTGGTGACACGTAGGAAATTTTTGAATTTCTGCTACGTTCCCCAACAATCTCCCTGCAATTTACATTATTCTCCATTTGCCTCTCGTTTTCCTCTACCCCACTTCACAAAAATTTGCCGTTTTATTCGCCCTCATTCTCGTTCGCCTTTTTCTCGTTAGATCTTTTATTTGCTTACTTGTCACCATGAGTGACTTTGATATGGCAGAAACAGATGATGGCCTAACTCCTAAAATGGAGCGTACGGGTAATCTGGATGCCAAAACTTTTGTTTTGGGAGAAGAAAATTTTATGGGAAAATAAAATATCCAAGAATTTTTCAATTGTTTCAGAAAATTAAGTCTCGATGATATTCCTATACTTAAAAGGACTAAATCTTATGCGGAAGCTATTTCGGCACTTGTTTTGAAACTTGAAACTAAATTTATTCGTACTCATCCTACCTTGAAAAGATTGTTTTATGAGTTGCCCATTATAAAGGATCCTAATGCTAAAAATTTAGCCACTCTTGTTTTGATGAATGAATTCGACTACATAATACGGGAAGCTAGGGAAATTTTTGATTTTTATGGTATGAATCGTGAAAAACCCGTGATTGATGAAATTCTTTATAATAATGATTATGCTTTGAGGCATTTTCTTGGAGATAACCAAATCTTTGATGAAAATCTTAAGAAGCAAGTCCCTGTTTTAGATATGATCCAACAAGTTTTTAAGGATGTGAACCAACACTATTCGTGGATCACTGCCGGAATTCAAAGGGGTTATGATAAAAAGCAACGCGATAGTGCTAAGGTTTCCATGGATAATGTGTTTCATGTCTTATTTACAAAACCTCCCGACACAAATACCTCCAAGGTAAAAAAAGGATAAGAGTGACAAAACTTAGATCCTACGCGTTATGCCTAGCTAGGGGCGTAAAACGATAGTGCTTGTTGGGAGGCAACCCAATGAATAAAATTCATTTTTACTTTTTGCTTTTTGCTTTCTGTTATCGAGTGTTAGCACAATTATGATACTATTATGATTGTGTTTTTTGTGTTTCAATTAGTGTTTGTGCCAAGCAATGCCTTTGGGAAGACTTGCGTGAAAGTTTATTTGATCTTGCTGAAAAACAGAAGCTTTTGCACTCACGAGATTCGTTGACATTTTTTTTTACAAAAGAGTGCTTTTAAGTTGATTACTTTTGCAGAGGATTAATATAAAAATTCCCCACTCCCACCAATTTATTTCATAATTTTTGGAGTTACACAAGTACTCGAAATTTTCAGATTGCTACAGACTATTCTGTTTTTGACAGATTTTGTTTTCTTTGTGTTGTGTGCTTGTTTTGATGATTCTACGGTTTTCTTTGATGAGTTTTTGCCATAGAAAAGTTGGAATACAGTAGATATAATGCAAAAGCATAATAAGAATATGTTTGCTACTGTACTTATAGTAGTGGTTTGGTTTCTTATACTAACAGATCTCTCAAATGTTTTGTTTGAGTTTTGTGTGATTGAACTTTTCAAGTTTTGGGTTATCTTACGATGTATGAAGGAATAAGGATAAGCAAAAGGCTAAGCTTGGGGATGCCAGAGGCACCCCAAGATAATATTCATAGAAGTAGCAAGCAACTAAGCTTGGGGATGCCCCCGAGTGGCATCCCCGCTTTCTTCTAACGAGCATCGGTATTTTACTTGAAACTTTATTTTTATTCATCACATGATATGAGTTTTGCTTGGAGCGTCTTGTACGATATGAGTCTTTGCTTGTTTTGCTTTGTATTTTAAGTGTCGAATCCTTGATGGATACACCCATTTTAGAGAGCCAAAAAATTATGCTATGCTTGCTCCTATGTTTCACTTTAATTTTTAGAGCCATGGACTTGCTCTAGTACTTCACTTATATCTTTTTTAGCACGATGTGCTTTGTTAATTTTGATGAAATGCCCTCATGCTTCACTTAGGTTTATTTGGGAGTTAGTAAATTTTGAAGAAATTCTCTCTTGCTTCACTTAGATTAATTTGAGAGAAAGAAAAAATTATGCTCATGATCTTCACTTATATTTGTTTGAGCTTTCCATAAGCAACATATGAAAATAGTTCCAAAGTGATAGATATCCAAGGAGGATATAATGAAAACTTTCATGAAGATAATTGGACAAAATAAACTTGATTCTTAGTAATGGTTTTGAGATATGACGATATGATATGTGAGTCATGTTGATGAGTAATTGTGCTTTAGTAAGAATATTGGTGTTAAGGTTTGTGATTCCCTATGCAAGCACGAAAGTCAATAGTTATGCGATGAAATTTATATCCTACTTATGGTACATTATTCGGTGTTACTTATGCTTAATGCTTGGGTACGAGATTTTTTGCTTTTTGGTTGGTCGCTTCTCAATCTTTTTGCTAGCCTTCATTTTGCACTAAGTATGATCACTACTTGTGCATCCAAAATCCTTTAAACCAGTTTTGCCATATGAGTCCACTATACCTACCTATATGTGGTATTTCTATGCCTTTCTAAACAAATTTGCATGTGCCATCTCTAATATTCAAAATAAATTTCTCTTTTGTGTGCTCTACTACTCGCGAGGCGGTAAAGGGTAGCCAATATTTTCCATGCTAGATGTGTTATTCTCACGATGAGTATTTATTCACTTGTCATTGCACGAGAGTACAACAAAGGTATTAGGGATGCCCTGTCCCGAAATGAAAAATGAATTTACTTAAAATGATAAATTCCTTGGAAAGTGTTGGTATGGAAGGCACCCGTGGATACGGCTAGCCATGGAAAGTGAAAGTTATGGTGGAAAAAGGAATAAACTTTATTTTCTGTTTGGGAACCGCCTATGATGTATCTAGCATGGAAAGTGTTGGGATGCTCCAAGTCGTTTTCGTTGGTAGGAAAAGTATGTCTCTCAAAAATAATTTTATCTCTCAATTTAAGCTTTGAGCTCTGGCACCTCTACAAATCACTACTTCCCTCCGTGGAGGGCCTTTCTTTTACTTATGCAATTTTTATTTTGAATTTGAGTCTCCATCTTCTCTTATAAAGCACCAACTAAGGGGCACTATGATCGTATTTGAGCATTGGGTGTAGCTAATATTCGAGTGTGTTTCATGAATGGATCAATGACTGAGCATGATGGGCTAGGGATAACTTGCTTTAGTGTTGATATTTTGAAAGACATGGTTGCTTGTTGGTATGCTTGAGTATTAAAGTCTTCATGTCAAAACTAGGCTATTGCTTTGAATCATATAAAAGCCCACATGTCCATGCTATAAAGAAAAGAATGTGATGAACATGCTAGGCAGCATTCACCATCAAAAAATATGTTTATATCATTTACCTACTCGAGGATGAGCAGGAATTAATCTTGGGGATGCTGATACGTCTCCAACATATCTATAATTTTTTATTGTTCCATGTTGTTATATTATCATTCTTGGATGTTTTCAATCATTGTATAGTCATTTTATATAATTTTTGGGTACTAACCTATTGACATAGTGCCAAGTGCCAGTTGCTGTTTTCTGCATGTTTTTTACATCGCAGGAAATCAATTTCAGACGGAGTCCAAGTGCCACGCCACTTTACGATGATTTTTTATGGACCAAAAGGAAGAAGTTGGGCCCTGGTTGCACGTGGGGGGAGTCCCGAGGAGGGGACAACCCTCCAGGATGCGCCAGGAGTCCCAGGCGCACCCTGGTGGGTTGTGCCCACCTCGGGTGCCCCCTGGACCGCCTCTTTGCTCTATAAATACCCCAATATTCCAGAAACCCTAGAGGAGTCAACGAAATATTCATCCAGCTGCCGCAGAGTCTAGAACTACCAGATCCAATCTAGACACCATCATGGAGGGGTTCACCACTTCCATTGGTGCCTCTCCGATGATGCGTGAGTAGTTCTTTGTAGACCTACGGGTCCGTAGTTAGTAGCTAGATGGCTTCCTCTCTCTCTCTCTCTCTCTCTCTCTCTCACTCTTGATTATCAATACAATGGTCTCTTGGAGATCCATGTGATGTATAAGTCTTTTGGCGGTGTGTTTGTTGGGATCCGATGAACTTTGAGTTTATGATCAGATCTATGTTTTTATCCATGAAAGTTATTTGAGTCTTCTTTGATCTCTTATATGCATGATTGCTTATAGCCTCGTATTTCTTCTCTGATATTTGGGTTTTGTTTGACCAACTTGATCTATTTATCTTGCAATGGGAAGAGGTGCTTTGTAGTGGGTTCGATCTTACGGTGCTTGATCCCAGTGACAAAAAGGGAACCGACACGTATGTATCATTGCTACTAAGGATAACAAGATGAGATCTATATCTGCCGCAATAGATAAACGGATCTTGTCTACATCATGTCATCGTTCTTATTGCATTACTCAGTTTTTGCATGAACTTAATACACTAGATGCATGCTGGATAGTGGTCGATGTGTGGAGTAATAGTAGTAGATGCAGGCAGGAGTCGGTCTACTAATCTTGGACGTGATGCCTATATAACGATCATTGCCTAGATATCGTCATGATTATTTGAAGTTCTATAAATTGCCTAACAGTAATTGTTTTCCCACTGTTTGCTATTTTTCTCGAGAGAAGCCACTAGTGAAACCTACGGCCCCCAGGTCTCTTTTCATCATATTTTCCTTTGCGATCTATTTTATCTTGCATTTATTTTCAGATCTATTAAACCAAAAATACAAAATACCTCATTACAATTTATTTGTTCCGCGATCTATTTATCCTATCTACAAATTTACCTCACGTCCTTTACCTCTCTTGAGGCACTGTACCCCAAAAGGGATTGACAACCCCTTTAACACGTCGGGTTGCGAGGTGTTGTTCTTTCTGTGCAGGGGCTGTTTACGTTGTGTTGCTTGGTTCTCCTACTGGTTCAATAACCTTGGTTTTATATCTGAGGGAAATACATACGGCCGCTGTGCTGCATCATCCCTTCCTCTTTGGCGAAATACCGACGTAGCTTCAAGCGACATCAATGTGTCATATGGTGTTACTTTACTACGAACTCTAGGGCTGTTTGTGACACTTAGAGGAATAGCTCAATGGATTGATCGGAAAGAATAACTTTGAGGTGGTTTCATACCCTACAAGCAATTTCATGGTATGTTCTCCACGATAGGAACTTTGGAGCGATCCTTCGTTGCATGTTGAGGGATTGTTATATGATCTAATTATGTTATCATTGTTGAGAGAACTTGCACAGGTGAAAGTATGAATCCTAGGCCTTGTTTCCAAGCATTGCAATACCGTTTTCACTCACTTTTGTTACTTGCTACCTTGTTGTTTTTATATTTTAAGATTACGAAAACCTATATCTACCATCCATATTACACTTGTATCACCATCTCTTTGCCGAACTAGTGCACCTATACAATTTACCATTGTATTGGGTGTGTTGGGGACACAAGAGACTGTTTCTTATTTGGTTGCATGGTTGTTTGAGAGAGACCATCTTCATCATACGCCTCCCACGGATTGATAAACCTTAGGTCATCCACTTGAGGGAAATTTGTTACTGTTCTACAAAACTCTGCGCTTGGAGCCCAACACGAGTCTACAAGAAGAAGGTTGCATAGTAGACATCAGCCGCCACGAAACACCGCGGTCACCAGCTGAGGTTCTCCTCCGGACCAAATCCCCAAGCTTCGTCGTTGTCGCCTTTATCGAGTACGCGCAGTGGAATGGATTGGGAAGCCCCCGTGACATCACTTGCTTCCCTTCTTCCCCGACGACGTCGTCGCCCTCCGCCATCGATCCGCCCGTCCTCACCTAACTCCAACTTCACCGAGTCATCTGCAAGCATCATGGTGAGCCCCGCATCCTCCCCTCTCCCCCTGAGCTCTGGCTCCCCCCTAGCTAGCCCCGTCGTCGCACCCGTGAGCTCCATGCAGCTGGCCGTGTTGCGGCCGTGGCCAGAGCACCTGCATGACGCGTCCGAGTACGTCATGGTGCTCAATGAATCCCCAGCAAGCCGTAGCACCTTCTCGCTCGCTCTCCCTTGAATCCTACCGACGAAGCTGAGCTCGCTCGAGCTCCGGTCACTGCCCAGCTCATCGTCATTGCCGTTATAGGCCACCCCAGTCGCTGCCACTTCCACCGTTCGACGCGGCTTGTTACCCGCATTTGAATGCGCCCACGCGCGCTTCGATCTGTGCTCTGTGCACAATTTCCGGCGAGACCCATGCGTCTCTGCCGCAGGTTTGGTCGTCGTCGGCGTGCGATCGCTTGAATTCCGGCCTGAGTCACTGACTCGTGGTCCCGCGTCATTAGCGCGGTATTTAGCCACTAACTAACACCCTAACACTCACTAATAATCGGGCCCCGCAACTTAGTTAACTTCCGGTTTAAAATAAGCATTGATGCTTGTGTAGTCGATAACACATGGGACCGCTTGCGCTATTTAAATGGATAAATTTAAGTTAATCTACAACCACTAACAACTTGGTCCCACTGGATTGTTGGGTTCTACGTTAGGGTGCGTCGACTACAAATTAAAATTTCCTACGTGCAGAACAACCAAGAACATGCTACCAGAGATGGATCACGGATTGTTACCACTAGATGCACAGTGCCGTGCAGCGGAAGTAGAGTTGAGGCAGCGCGTTCCCGGAGTCGCCTCGCGTTCCCGGAGTCATCTCCTCCTTGCCGGTCTCCCACGTAGCCGATCGGACCCCGCGAACAAGTTCCCCAGAGTGGCGCAAGTGAACCGCCTCTAACGGTATCCGCGCGTGCAGGAGGAATGTCGTGCGGCAGACTGCTAGGTCCGATCACACAACGGGCAGCGAGTGGAGATGGCTATTCGCAACACATGCAAACCCTAGTGACAACGCTGAAGCGATCAATCTCCATAAGTGTGCCGCACCTCCACTATTTATAGGCATCCGTCGCGGGCTCAACACTTGGGCCTTGCACGGATCCTAAAGCCCAAAGTCTACTTGGTCGCGTTCCAAGTCCAGCTCGGATCACATCCGACCAGTGTCCTCCGAACCGAGCTCGTAGGTTCCTTCCCTTAAGAGCGCGACCCCTTAGGTTCAAGTCGGCTTGGTCGTAGTTCGGATCACCTACGAACTGCACGGTTGGTAGCGGCCTCTAGCAAGGCATGCCGAACACCCAGAAGACTATGAAGCTAGTTAGGCGAACCTGTACAATGTGTCACACTTCTGTTCCCTTTGCCACACGATATATGTTGTCGGGCTCAAGGCGAGATTTTCATCCTTGTGCTAGCCTGACCTCTTTCTCGTTCAAGTGATAACGACCACAAACTGGATTATCACATAATCCTTGTCGAATGGCCATGCTTATCCTGGTCGGATCACATGAGGGGCCCAGAGTATATCTCTCCTAATCGGAGGGGCAAATCCCATCTTGCTCGACCATGTCTCGCAGCATGGGACTGGACAAACCCGAAACCTACCTTTGTAACTACCTAGTCACGGAGTAGTGTTTGGTCGGCCAGAAGCAAGTCTGTCACCATCCCGAGTACATGCGTCAGCTCAGGTCTTAGGACATAGAACATATGTTGTACTAGAGACTCATAGATGACATATCACTGCGTCTCATAGTTGGGTCTGTCCAACTCATACCTTATCTCGACTCGGATCCGACCATGTCAAATCCGACCAGATCCTTGCGAGTCCATATTATCCGGTTAGCATCCAATGCTCCATGGCTAGTGAGACCAAGCCATCGACCGTGTCATATGCTAGTCTAGTCGGCTGTGCGTCCACACAGCCCTTTCGACTAAAGACCTTTTAGGATAGTCATCATACAATGCATAGTCCCACAAACAAGTCACGTACTTGCTAATACACATCATTGATAATGTCCAAGGACTATCTTTATTCATAAACACATAGGAAATATCATCATACATGATTGCCTCTAGGGCATATCCCCAACATGGATCCCTTTGACCGGTCAACCTACTGACTAGGCTAGTGCCCAGTCAATGACAGGTGGGTCCCTGTTGACCTGTTGACTCAGCATGTTGGCCCCACTGTGAGCCTCTTATGCACATCTCTGGGTACACTTCTTTGTACCCATAGCATTTACATTTAATACAATTTCGAATTAAATTAAGTCCAATAATTTTGGAGAATCATTTAAACTTTGAAAAATCATATAAAATAATTCGTAACTTGGATGAAAATAATTTTTATGTGAAAAATGATCAGAAAAATAAGACAAATCCGAATAGTCTTCCACATACCTGTCACATGCCCGCATCACAGTAAACATGGAACCTTCCCCTTCGGATCGTCTAACCGACAAAGGCCTGGAGCCGGGAAAATATTTCTGGATATTTTCCCGCTCCGTCTGTATCACTTAGCACTGCATTAGGTCACCCCTAGAAGAGCATATCACCATGTCATGCCTTGTTCTCATCTATGTGCTTTATATTTACTGTTTCTTTCCCCTCTTCTTCTTCCGTAGACCCCGAGACCGATGCTGACGCCACCGAGTACAACTAGGCTGCAGACGTTCAACCACTTGCCGTAGAGCTTCCAGGAAAGCAAAACCCCCTTGATCATTCATATATCATCCATTCTTTATCTCCCATGCTTGCATTAGATTTTGCTACTATTGTTCGATAGTGCCTATTTTGATGCATAGCCTAATTTTTGTTACCTGTTGTTATTACTTTACCTATTATCCTATATGCATAGTACAGACTGGATAGTGATCCATCAGTGGCCCCGCACCCTTGTCCGTGTTGCCATCTTTGCTTAAGGATGTCCTCCACTAATGAGATCGATGTGTAGAGACCGACACATCACTAGAACCGCCTTTTGTTGCACGACTCTATAGAGCTACTATCGAGTGCCGAGAGTGATACCTCGAATCTCACTCCTGATGATATCTGTGTAGTATAGCTAATCAGTCGTGGATTACTGAAGGTGATTCATCATTCACCACTCCCGATGATGACTCTGTCCTGCAACAACTCAAGTGTGAACCCTTCGAGGGTGATTCCTCCAAGGTCACCTTGACTGTTATGTCGAGTAGCAATCCGTCAAGGGTGATTCCTCGGATTAATTCCCCCTTGATGTTATGGTCACACAGATACCTTGACCTTCACCTCGGTCCTTTGTTGAAGTCAGGTCAACCCAAGGGGTACCTCGAGAGTTATTGAAGTTGAGTTGACCATGAGAGTACCGTGTGACGTAGCACGACCGGGCAGGTAGACCGCCCTAGAGAGGGATGGTCCTGGCCCTTGTCGTAATTCCGCGAGATGGGGTGATAGGATCACTCATCATTTTTGCAAGCTCCCAATAAACTAGCAGGTTTGGATAGGTGATCTGAGCAGGCCTCTATCCTTTTTGAACTAACCACCACGCGGGATAAATTATGGGCACTTGGCATCGTATGATTCTCCTGAAAGATCTTCAGATGTCACAATTCAGAGATGTGGGCTGGTTGTTGGGGTGGACGATAACTGTTGTGGTTTTGTCATGGCAAATGTCCTCGAAAAAGACTTAATCGTGAGGCCATCGCAGCTAGGTAGTAGCTCAAACGGGGTTGATCGGAATCAGGAGCCAGGAGTTTACCCAGGTCCAGCCCCTAACGGTCGAGGTAAAAGCCTACTTCCTTCTTGGTTGATTATTGCTTGAGATCTCGATTACAAGGGTGCCACTTTGGCTAACCTAGTACTCGAGAGCTTGTAACTTAGTCCTTTCTATCCTAGGGACTCCTTTTTTATATAACATGTGAGTCACTGATGTCTACTACACAACTTGTTCTTGCAGACTCGTGTTGGGCCTCCAAGCGCAGAGTTTTGTAGGACAGTAGCAATTTTCCCTCAAGTGGATGACCTAAGGTTCATCAATCCATGGGAGGTGTAGGATGAAGACGATCTCTCCCAAATAACCCTGCAACCAAATACAAGAAATCTCTTGTGTCCCCAACACACCCAATACAATGGAAAATTGTATAGGTGCACTAGTTCGACGAAGTGATGGTGATAAAAGTGTAATATGGATGGTAGAAATATATTTTTATAATCTGAATAAATAAAAAACAGAAAGGTAGCGAAAGATAAAAGTGAGCACAAACGGTATTGCAATGCTTGAAAATGAGGCCTAGGGTTCGTACTTTCGCTAGTGCAATCTCTCAACAATGCTAATCTAATTGGATCATATAACTAGCCCCCAAAGTGTGATGAATAATCACTCCAAAGTTCTTATCTAGAGGAGAACATATGAAGAAATTGTTTATAGGGTACGAAACCACCTCAAAGTTATTCTTTCCGATCGATCTATCCAAGAGTTTTTACTAAAATAACACCAAGTTATCCATTCCGATTGATATACCCAAGAGTTCGTACTAAAATAACACCAAAAGAAATTCAGATTCATAATACACAATCCAACACAAAGAACCTCAAAGAGTGCCCCAATATTTCTACCGGAGAAAGTAGGATGAAAACATGCATCAAGCCCTATGCATAGATTACCCCAATGTCACCTCGGGAATCCACAAGTTGAGTGCCAAAACATATATCAAGTGAAACAACATAATACCCCATTGTCACCGTGGGTATTCATATGTAAGACATATATTAAGTGCTCTCAAATCCATAAAAATATTCAATTCGATAAGAAAGACATCTCAAAGGGAAAACTCAATTCATCACAACAAGATAAAGAGGGAGAAAAACCATATGATCCAACTATATTAACAAAGCCCATGATACATGAGATCGTGCCATATCAAGAACATGAGGTAGAGATTAAACACATAGCTACTAGTACAAACCCTCGGCCCCGAGGGTGGACTACTCCCTCCTCATCATGGTGGCTGCCGGGATGATGAAGATGGCCTCCGGTGATGATTTCCCCCTCCGGCAGAGTGCCGGATCAGCATCCAAATTGGTTTTTCATGGATATAGAGGCTTGCGGCGGCAGAACTTCCGATCTAGGGTTATTTCAGATGGTTTCTCTACTTATAGGATTTTTCAGCATTGGAATCACGCGAAGATGGGCCTCGAGGTGGGCACAACCCACCTGGGTGTGCCTGGTCCTCCTGGTGCACCCAGGTGTCTTGTTCTCACCTCCTTCACCTTCTGGTCCTCCCACAAAGCTTCTAGTGCCTTGTTTCTTCCAAAAAAATTGTCAAAACATTTTGTTGCATTTGGAGAACTTTGATTTCTGCACAAAAAACAACACCACGGTAGTTCTGATGAAAACAGTGTCAGTCTGGGTTAGTGCCATGCAAATCATACAAAAACCATACAAAATTGTTGTGAACATGGCATGAATACTTCATAAATTATAGATACATTGGAGACGTATCAGGACCCCCAAGATTAATTCCTACTCGTCCTCGAGTAGGTAAATGATAAAAGAAATAATTTATGAAGTGTGAATGCTAGCATAGTGCATAAGTTTGATCAATGATGATTTCAATCACTTTTCTTAGCATCATAATAGTAATGCTTTCTCATAAAACTCGTAATGATAAATTAGCAAACAATTCACATGTTATGGTTCAAACAATGCCTTTACTTGAAACTTAACAACCTTTGTTCTCAGTCACCAAGCAATTGCAATTCAACTTATTCAACAAAGTCTAAGTAAGAGCCCCACACTCAATCATCATATAGTCTTCTATGATTGCTAGCACTCAAAGCATATTCTTAGAACAAATGGCATCCATCGAACACAGAGAAATATAGGGGCTTAATATTTTGCCTCCCAACTCATTTATCATAGAGATAATTGTCAACAATAATAATTCATGATCAAATATATTTGACTGGTCATATGTGCCTAGGTATTTCCCCACCACATGATGATTGCCAACTAGAGAGTAGTTGAGGTTGAAATGAGAATTCATACTATTGACTCTTTGCATAAAAGTAAATACTGAAAAGTAAAAGATAGCCCCTTTGCGGAGGGAAGCAGAGGTTGTCATGCGCTTTTTATTTTGGATGCCCAAGCTCTTAATGTAAAGGTACGTCATGTTATATTGCCCCTTATAATAGCAACCTTTATTATGCACTTCGTCGCTTTTATTACTTTGCCATCACAAGTTCTTACAACACTCAATTTTCCCTTACAATAGAAGTCAAACATATTTAGGAGCAATTTTTATTTCTTTATGCACCGATGACAACTTACTCGAAGGATCTTATTCAATCCATAGGTAGGTATGATGGACACTCATGGCAGGAAACTGTGTTTAATGGTTTTCGGATGGACAACTAATATCGCTACTTACACTACAAAAAAAAGACACATCCGTGACATTTTGGGCCGGACGAATTTTTTTCTGTCATACTTATGACACTTCTATGACGATAATTGTGACAAAACCAGGTATCATCATAGATGTGTTGGGCTCCTACTTCTATGACAAAAAATCATGACAGAAAATGGGCTTTTCGTGCTAGGCGGGCCGGAGACGCAATTGCATTACATTCTTTGGGCCGTCCATGACGGAAAAAAACGTGGTAGAAGCGAGGGTGAGGAAAATATCGGGGTGTTCCCAGCTACGGTGGGTGGTTGGGGCCGAGCGATGCACGGAGGTTTGCACATTTCTCTTGTACACACACGCGCATGGGTGCGAGGCGTTGGGCTCTGATTGAACCTGAGCGAGGCATTCGCCTACTGAACCTAAATGATTGCACTGCAGGCTACGCGTTACTAAACCCGAGCGATCGATCGATGGTTGCTAACTGAACCCGATCGAGCAATTCCTTTGCTACTGCTGCTAACTGAAGCCGATCGATGCTGCCTCTAGATGAACAATGAGCATTGTTGGGGGGTTTGGATGAATAGTCCCCGGTGGGGGTTGGATGAACAGGACCCCGTGGTGTTGCCGCTGGATGAACAGAACCCCGATCGATCGAGCCAGTTGGGCGTTGATGAAAAGGACCCCGTGGAGGGCTGGATGAACAGGACCCCGTGGAGGGAAGGTTGAACAGTAGCCGGTGGAGGGCTGGTTGAACAGTAGCCGGTGGAGGGATGGATGAATAGTAGCCCGTGGAGGGGTGGTTGAACAGGACCCCGTGGCGAGGGCTGGTTAAACAGTAGCCAGTGGAGGAGCACGCGACGGAGGCTGAATGAACAGGAGCCTGTGGATGAACAGTCGCGGGTGGAGGCTGGAGGAGGTCGACGGTGGATGAACAATAGCCCGTGGAGGTTGGAGGAGGTCGACGGTGGAGATGAACAGTATCCCGTGGAGTCCCATTTTGCGGTACGCCACACCCCTCCCGATGAACAGGACCCCCATTTCGACCGTAGCGCTCCAACACAAGTCCATTTCCCCGTTTTGCGGTACGCCACACCCCTCTCGATCAACAGGATCCCGTTTCGACCGTAGGAGGTCCAACAAAAGTCTGTTTCCTCTGTTTTGCGGTACGCCAGACCCCTCCCGATGAACAACATCCCCTTTCGACCGTGGTCGGTCGAACACAAGGCCGTTTCCTCCGTTTTGCGGTACGCCAAGCCTCGTTTCCATGGGCTATTCCGTCCAAGCCCTCCCGATGAACACGACGATGCATTCCATTTCGACCTAGCCGGTTGGCTCCCCATGAACATGACGACGATGCAGTTTGTCCGTTCTAACCCAGCCATGTACACGATCCCTGGCCGTACGTATGCGCGAGTAGGTGTTCGAGACCCCTCCCGTATGTACGTACGTGGCCTTATTTTATTTCTTGCACCCTGGCCGCTGTACGTACGTGTACATGCTACGTGCGCACCTCTACTACGACAAGTGTGCGCCTCTACGTTGACCAGTATGTACGTACACATTCGCGACCAGAATGACAATGCTACATACGCTTCGACCAGGTGGGTCCCGACTGCCAGGCACTTCCTTGCGTGCAAAGGTGTAGCTGGTGGGTCCCAGCAGTCAGGGGGAGAAAACATTTTTTTCAGGGTAAAAAGGATGCAGTTGCATGCATGCGTCCATGGGCTTGGTGCGTCCCCATTGTCAGCCTCTCACGTAAAGTCATCTTCCGTTGACTCTTGTTTGTTGACTCGTTGACCACACCGTGCCGAGCGCACCAAGGCCGGTGGACGACGGAGAGGCCCCAGACTGGAACGACCCGGAGAAGGGGAAGACGAGGCAGCGGAATCGAGATGGAGAGGAGTGGCAAACTTGACTGGTTTGGGTGTGCGGCAGCACTGCCACCCACAGGAGACAGGAGCAAAAACAGAGGTTGAAGAAGGAGCACGGCTGTTGGATTAACATCCAACGGTCCAGCTGCTAGAATCATTTGTTGATTAAGTTAACAAAGCCCTGCATACACGTCTTCTTAGTAGGCCCACAAGTCAGCCACCAAATCTGCCGGGTCCCAGCTGTCATCGAAGGAATAGTTTTTTTCGCATAACAAGGAGGCACTTCTTTCCGTGCGAAGATACATTCGGTGGGTCCCAGCTATCAGGGGGAGGAAACATCTTAATAAGGAGGAACTTTCCTTGTGTGTGACCATGGACATCGTGGGACCAAGCCGTCATGCTCTCACATACAGTCCTCTTCCATGACTCTCGTTTGTTGACCACGCCGCACTGAGCGCAGCGAGGCGGTGGACGACGACGATGTTGGGGAACGTAGCAGAAATTCAAAATTTTCTACGCATCACCAAGATCAATCTATGGAGATTCTAGCAACAAGATAGGGAGAGGATGATCATCTTCATACCTTTGAATATCGCTAAGCAGAAGTGTTACAAGAACGCGGTTGATGGAGTCGTACTCACGGTGATTCAAATCGCGGAAGATCCGATCTAGCGCCGAACGGACGATGCCTCCGCGTTCAACACACGTACAGCCCGGGGATGTCTCCTCCTTCTTGATCCAACAAGGGGAGAGGAGAAGTTGAGGGAGAACTCCGACAGTACGACGGCATGGTGGTGGTGGAGCTCGTGGTATTCCTGCAGGGCTTCGCCAAGCACTACGGAGGAGGAGGAGGTGTTGGAGGAGGGAGGGGCTGTGCCAGGGGAAGGGTGCGGCTGCCCTCTCTCTCCGTCACTATATATAGGGGGAAGGGAGGAGGAGGAGGCGCCCTAGGGTTCCCTAGGGGAGGGGCGGCGGCCACAGGGGAAACCCTAGATGGGTTTGGGCACCCCCACCCCCTAGGAAACTTGCCCCCAAGCCGGGAGGGGCGGCTGCCCTAGGGGTGGCACACCACCTCTCCTGGTTATGTGAGATGGGGTGGGAGGGGCGCTCAGCCCCTTAGTGGGCTGATGTGCCCCCTCCCCTTGGCCCATAAGGCCCCCCAACACTTGTCGGGGCCTGTGAAACCCCTTTCAGACACGCTGGTCATCACCTGGTACTCCCGGAACAATTCCGGACTCCAATACCCTTCGTCCAATATACCGACCTTCACCTCCGGACCATTCCGGAGATCCTCGTCATGTCCGGTATCTCATCTGGGACTCCGAACAACCTTCGGTAACCACATACTATTTCCGATAACAACTCTAGCGTCACCGAACCTTATGTGTGTAGACCCTACGGGTTCGGGAACCATGCAGACATGACCGAGACATTCTTCGATCAATAACCAACAGCAGGATCTGGATACCCATGTTGGCTCCCACATGTTCCATGATGATCTCATCGGATGAACCACGATGTCAAGGATTCAAGCAATCTCGTATGCAATTCCCTTTGTCAATCGGTATGTTACTTGCCCGAGATTCGATCGTCGGTATCCCAATACCTCGTTCAATCTCGTTACCGGAAAGTCACTTTACTCGTTCCGTAATGCATGATCCCGTGACTAACTACTTAGTCACATTGAGCTCATTATGATGATGCATTACCGAGTGGGCCTAGAGATACCTCTCCATCATACGGAGTGACAAATCCCAGTCTCGATTCGTGCCAACCCAATAGACACTTTCAGAGATACCTGTAGTGCACCTTTATAGCCACCCAGTTACGTTGTGACGTTTGGTACACCCAAAGTACTCCTACGGTATCAGGAGTTACATAATCTCATGGTATAAGGAAATGATACTTGACATTAGAAAAGCTTTAGCAAACGAACTACACGATCTTGTGCTGTGCTTAGGATTGGGTCTTGTCCATCACATCATTCTCCTAATGATGTGATCCTGTTATCAATGACATCCAATGTCCATGGTCAGGAAACCATGATCATCTGTTGATCAACGAGCTAGTCAACTAGAGGCTCACTAGGGACATGTTGTGGTCTATGTATTCACACATGTATTGCGGTTTTCGGTTAATACAATTATAGCATGAACAATAAACAATTATCATGAACAAGGAAATACAATAATAACTATTTTATTATTGCCTCTAGGGCATATTTCCAAAAGTCTCCCACTTGCACTAGAGTCAATAATCTAGTTCACATCACTATGTGGTTGTAATGAATCAACACCCATGGGGTTTGATTATATCTCGCTTGTGAGAGAGGTTATTAGTCAACGGATCTGAACCTTTCAGATCCGTGTGTGCTTTGCAAATCTCTATGTCATCTCCTAGATGCAGCTACCACGCTCTATTTGGAGCTATTCCAAATAACTGTTCTACTATACGAATCCGGTTTACTACTCAGAATAATCCGGATTAGTGTCAAAGTTTGCATCGGCGTAACCCTTTACGACGAACTCTTTTACCACCTCCATAATTGAGAAAATTCCTTAGTCCACTAGTTACTAAGGATAAGTTTGACCGTTGTCCTGTGATCCATTCCTGGATCACTCTTGTACCCCTTGACTGACTCATGGCAAGGCACACTTCAGGTGCGGTACACAACATAGCATACTATAGAGCCTACGTCTGAAGCATAGGGGACGACCTTCGTACTTTCTCTCTCTTCTGCCGTGGTCAGGTCTTGAGTCTTACTCAATACTCATACCTTATAACACAGCCAAGAACTCCTTCTTTGCCGATCTATTTTGAACTCCTTCAAAATCTTGTCACGGTATGTATTTATTTGAAAGTACTATTAAGCATTTTTGATCTATCCTTATAGATCTTGATGCTCAATGTTCAAGTAGCTTAATCCAGGTTTTCCATTGAAAAACACTTTTCAAATAACCCTATATGCTATCCAGAAATTCTACATCATTTCTGATCAACAATATGTTAATAACATATACTCATCAGAAATTCTATAGTGCCCCCACTCACTTCTTTGGAAATACAAGTTTCTCATAAACTTTGTATAAACCCAAAATCTTTGATTATCTCATCAAAGCGTATATTCCAACTCTGAGATGCTTACTCCAGTCCTTAGAAGGATTGCTGGAGCTTTGCATACTTGTTAGCATTTTTCAGGATTGACAAAACCTTCTGGTTGTGTCACATACAACCTTTCCTCAAGAAAATCATCGAGGAAACAATGTTTTGACATCCTATCTGCAAGATTTCATAAATAATGCAGTAACTGCTAATACAATTCCAATAGACTCTTTAGCATTGCTACGAGTGAGAAAGTCTCATCGCAGTCAACTCCTTGAACTTGTCGGAAAACATCTTAACGACAAGTCAAGCTTTCTTAATGGTGACACTTACCATCATTGTCCGTCTTCCTTTTAAAATCCATCTGTACTCAACAGCCTTACGACCATCGAGTAGTTCTTCCAAAGTCTATACTTTGTTTTCATACATGGATCCTCTCTCGGATTTTATGGCCTCGAGCCATTCATCGGAATTCGGGCCCACCATTGCTTCTCCATAGCTCGTAGGTTCATTGTTGTCTAGCAACATGACCTCCAAGACAGGATTACCGTGCCACTCCGAAGCAGTATGCGTCCTTGTCGGCCTACGAGGTTCGGTAGTGACTTGATCCGAAGTTTCATGATCACTATCATCAGCTTCCACTTCAATTGGTGTAGGTGCCACAGGAACAACTTCCTGTGCCCTGCTACACACTGGTTGAAGTGATGGTTCAATAACCTCATCAAGTCTCCACCATCCTCCCACTCAATTCTTTCGAGAGAAACTTTTCCTCGAGAAAGGACCCGTTTTAGAAACAATCACCTTTGCTTCCGGATCTGAAATAGGAGGTATACCCAATTGTTTTGGGTGACCTATGAAGATGCATTTATCCGTTTTGGGTTCGAGCTTACTAGGATGAAACTTTTTCACATAAGCATCGCAGCCCCAAACTTTTAAGAAACGACAACTTAGGTTTCTCTAAACCATAGTTCATACGGTGTCGTCTCAACGGAATTGCGTGGTACCCTATTTAAAGTGAATGCGGTTGTCTCTAATGCCTAACCCATAAACAATAGTGGTAATTTGATAAGAGACATCATGGTATGCCCCATATCAAATAGGGTGCATCTATGATGTTCGGAAACACCATCACTCTATGGTGTTCCAGGCGGTATTAGTTGTGAAATAATTTCCACAATGTCTTAATTGTGTACCAAACACGTAACTCAGGTATTCATCTCTATGATCATATCATACACATTTTATCCTCTTGTCACGATGATCTTCAACTTCACTCTGGAATTACTTGAACCATTCAATAATTCAGACTTGTGTTTCATCAAGTAAATATACTCAGCATCTACTCAAGTCATCCGTGAAGTAAGAACATAACGATATCCACTGCGTGCCTCAGCACTCATTGGACTGCACACATCAAAATGTATTACTTCCAACAAGTTGCTTTCTTGATCCATTTCACTAAAAACGAGGCTTTCAGTCATCTTGCCCATGTGGTATGATTTGCATGTATCAAGTGATTCAAAATCAAGTGAGTCCAAACGGTCCATCTGCATGGAGTTTCTTCATGCATACATACCAATAGACATGGTTCGCATGTCTCAAACTTTTCAAAAATGAGTGAGTCCAAAGATCCATCAACACGGAGCTTCTTCATGCGTTTTATAGCAATATGACTCAAATGGCAGTGCCACAAGCAGGTGGTACTATCATTACTATCTTATATCTTTTGGCATGAACATGTGTATCACTACGGTCGAGATTCAATAAACCATTCATTTTAGGTGCAAGACCATTGAAGGTATTATTCAAATAAACAGAGTAACCATTATTCTCCTTAAATGAATAACCGTATTGCAATATACATAATCCAATCATGTCTATGCTCAACGCAAACACCAAATAACAATTATTTAGGTTTAACATCGATCCCGATGGTAGAGGGAGCGTGCGATGTTTGATCACATCAACCTTGGAAATACTTCCAACACATATCGTCACCTCGCATTTAGCTAGTCTCCGTTTATTCCGTAGCCTTTTATTTCGAGTTACTAACACTTAGCAACCGAACTGGTATCTATTACCATGGTGCTACTAGGAGTACTAGTAAAGTACACATTAATAATATGTATATCTAATATAATTCTGTCGACCTTGCCTGCCTTCTTATCTACCAAGTATCTAGGGTAATTCTCCTCCAGTGACCGTTCCCCTTATTACAGAAGCACTTAGTCTCGGGTTTGGGTTCAACCTTGGGTTTCTTCACTAGAGCAGCAACTGATTTGCCATTTCATGAAGTATCCCTTCTTGCCCTTGCCCTTCTTGAAACTAGTAGTTTCACTAACCATCAACAATTGATGCTCCTTCTTGATTTCTACTTTCGTGGTGTCAAACATCGCGAATATTTCAAGGATCATCATATCTATCCCTGATATGTTATAGTTCATCATGAAGCTCTAGTAGCTTGGTGGCAATGACTTTGGAGAAACATCAATATCTCATCTGGAAGATTAATTCCCACTCGATTCAAGTGATTGTTGTACCCAGACAATCTGAGTACAAGCTCAATGATTGAGCTTTTCTCCCTTAGTTTGTAATCTAAGAAACTCGTCGGAGGTCTTATACCTCTTGACATGGGCACGAGCTTGAAATCCCAATTTCAGCCCTTGGAACATCTCATATGTTTCGCGAGGTTTCAAAAACGTCTTTGGCGCCACAATTCTAAACTGTTTAACATTACTGAACTATCATGTAGTCATCAAAACGTGTATGTCAGATGTTCGCAACATCCACATACGACGTTCGAGGTTCAGCACACCGAGCGGTGCATTAAGGACATAAGCCTTCTGCGCAGCAATGAGGACAATCCTCATTTTACGGACCCAGTCCGCATAATTGCTACTATCAACTTTCAACTATATTTTCTCTAGGAACATATCTAAACAGTAGAACTGAAGCGTATGCAACGACATAATTTGCAAAGACCTTTGGACTATGTTCATGATAATTAAGTTCATCTGGTTATTTAATGAACTCCCACTTAGATAGACATCCCTCTAGTCATCTAAGTGATACATGATCCGAGTCAACTAGGCCGTGTCCGATCATCACGTGAGACGGACTAGTCATCATCGGTGAACATCTTCATGTTGATCGTATCTTCTATACGACTCATGTTTGACCTTTCGGTCTCTTGTGTTCCGAGGCCATGTCTGTACATGCTAGGCTCGTCAAGTCAACCTAAGTGTTTTGCATGTGTAAATCTGGCTTACACCCGCTGTATGTGAATGTTAGAATCTATCACACCCGATCATCACGTGGTGCTTCGAAACAACGAACTTTCGCAGCGGCGCACAGTTAGGAGGAACACTTTCTTGAAATTATTATGAGGGATCATCTTATTTACTATCGTCGTTCTAAGAAAATAAGATGTAAAAACATGATAAACATCAAATGCAATCAAATAGTGACATGATATGGCCAATATCATTTTGCTCCTTTTGATCTCCATCTTCGGGGCGCCATGATCATTATTGTCACCGGCATGACACCATGATCTCCATCATCATGTCTCCATGAAGTTGTCTCGCCAACTATTACTTCTACTACTATGTCTAACGGTTTAGCAATGAAGTAAAGTAATTACATGGCGTTATTTAGTGACACGCAGGTCATACAATAAATAAAGACAATTCCTATGGCTCCTGCCGGTTGTCATACTCATCGACATGCAAGTCGTGATTCCTATTACAAGAATATGATCAATCTCATACATCACATATATTTCATTCATCACATCCTTCTTGGCCATATCACATCACACAACATATGCTGCAAAAACAAGTTAGACGTCCTCTAATTGTTGTTGCAAGTTTTTTACGTGGTTGCTATAGGTTTCTAGCAAGAACGTTTCTTACCTATGCCAAAACCACAACGTGATATGCCAATTGCTATTTACCCTTCATAAGGACCCTTTTCATCGAATCCGATCCAACTAAAGTGGGAGAGACTGGCACCCGCTAGCCACCTTATGCAACAAGTGCATGTCAGTCGGTGGAACCTGTCTCTCGTAAGTGTACGTGTAAGGTCGGTCCAAACCGCTTCATCCCACAATACCGTCGAAACAAGGTAGAACTAGTAATGGTAAGCATATTGAACAAAATCAACACCCACAACAACTTGTGTTCTACTCGTGCATAGAATCTACGCAATAGACCTAGCTCATGATGCCACTGTTGGGGGAACGTAGCAGAAATTCAAAATTTTCTACGCATCACCAAGATCAATCTATGGAGATTCTAGCAACAAGATAGGGAGAGGATGAGCATCTTCATACCTTTGAAGATCGCTAAGCGGAAGCGTTACAAGAACGCGGTTGATGGAGTTGTACTCGCGGTGATTCAAATCGCGGAAGATCCGATCTAGCGCCGAACGGACGGCGCCTCCGCGTTCAACACACGTACAGCCCGGGGACGTCTCCTCCTTCTTGATCCATCAAGGGGAGAGGAGAAGTTGAGGGAGAAGTCCGACAGCACGACGGCATGGTGGTGGTGGTGGAGCTCGTGGTATTCCTGCAGGGCTTTGCCAAGCACTACGGAGGAGGAGGAGGTGTTGGAGGAGGGAGGGGCTGTGCTAGGGGAAGGGTGCGGCTGCCCTCTCTCTCCCTCACTATATATAGGGGGAAGGGAGGAGGAGGAGGCGCCCTAGGGTTCCCTAGGGGAGGGGCGGCGGCCACAGGGGAAACCCTAGATGGGTTTGGGCACCCCCACCCCCTAGGAAACTTGCCCCCCAAGACGGGAGGGGCGGCTACCCTAGGGGTGGCGCCCCCACCTCTCCTGGTTACGTGAGATGGGGTGGGAGGGGTGCTCAGCCCCTTAGTGGGCTGATGTGCCCCCTCCCCTTGGCCCATAAGGCCCCCCAACACTTGTCGGGGCCTCCAAAACCCCTTTCGGACACGCTGGTCATCACCTGGTACTCCCAGAACAATTTCGGACTCCAATACCCTTCGTCCAATATACCGACCTTCACCTCCGGACCATTCCGGAGCTCCTCGTCATGTCCGGGATCTCATCCGGGACTCCGAACAACCTTCGGTAACCACATACTATTTCCCATAACAACTCTAGCGTCACCGAACCTTAAGTGTGTAGACCCTACGGGTTCAGGAACCATGCAGACATGACCGAGACGTTATCCGGTCAATAACCAACAGTGGGATCTGGATACCCATGTTGGCTCCCACATGTTCCACGATGATCTCATTGGAGGAACCACGATGTCAAGGATTCAAGCAATCCCGTATGCAATTCCCTTTGTCAATCGGTATGTTACTTGCCCGAGATTCGATCGTCAGTATCCAAATACCTCCTTCAATATTGTTACCGGCAAGTCACTTTACTCGTTCCGTAATGCATGATCCCATGACTAACTACTTAGTCACATTGAGCTCATTATGATGATGCATTACCGAGTGGGCCCAGAGATACCTCTCCGTCATATGGAGTGAAAAATCCCAGTCTCGATTCGTGCCAACCCAACAGACACTTTCGGAGATACCTGTAGTGCACCTTTGTAGCCACCCAGCTTATGTACGCAATCATTAGGAGTTAACTTGCCAAGTTATCTATAAACAATTATTATTATTATTTTGTAAGAACTTTCAATTTACGAAATAAAATATCATTTTAATTTGATGATTTAATAGGACGTGGGGTATTACTATTTTTTAGGCTAGACGTGGGACAGTTGAGTTGGTTCTAGGGAAAACTACTGAGAGAAAACTCAGTTTACATCGAAAAGAAAGTGGAAGAAATTTCAGAACTAGGATTAATGAAAACAAAAAATAGAGGAAGTGGGAAGGTCTATAAAATGGTTGGACGAACGACAGGTTTAAGGAACCTTATGTTGTTTCTATTATATAT
>NC_041391.1:575735626-575743071 GCF_002162155.2 Triticum dicoccoides | reverse complement strand
TATTATTGAAGGGAAAACATAGGTTCAATTTTGCATTCTTATAGAAAAATAGAACTGAGCTGTGCGTCGTCTTGAAAAATCAAGCATAACTTAGGTTGCTGATGTTATAGACAAGCTAGGTTGGGAGGCCAAGAGGCCGCTTGATCCAAAAAATGTTGAAACATGTCGTGGGCTGCCCATGTTAAACAACAAAACCTAGGCCATGGACCTGGTGGGCCCGAGATTGTCAGCCTCTCTACGAATAGTTGTCTCCCGATTCCTCTTGTTTTGCTGACCATGTTGGGAACGACAGACGGCGGCGCCACGGAGAGAGCACCAAGGCGGAGGACGATGTCGAGACCGCGGACTGAAAGAACCGGAGCGGGGGAAGACGCGGGCGGAGGGGAGTACGAGGGTTGACTTGTTTGGATGCAGGGTGGCCGCTAGAGCTCCTTGGTATCGTTGTATTCTTTCATGTTGGTGTAGCAGGGGTTGATGATGGTATCGGCGAGGTCAACCACTGAGTCCTTCTCCTGCCCATTGCTGATGATCTTGTATTGCTTCTGGATGTCGACAAGCTTGTTGCACCAGATGGCCGAATCGTCACGTTCTTCCTTCTCTCCACCTTAGCAAAGGTGCAGTCGGCGCTGCCGATGAAAGGTGTGAATGCTCCTGAACCTCTGATGGCCCTACAACAGTGGTAGATGAGAACCTCGTCTCGCACGCATACCTGGGTGAGCGCGATCCGCTGGTCCCTATCAGGAGACGAATGGATGGGCACAAGGTCTAGTCCTGCGACCTTGTGCTTTCTCGTCCTGTAGGTACTGCTTGAACTCGGCGAGGCAGAGCTTCACCGAGTCCGGATCGTTTGTGTACATCACATTCAACTTGGTGCTGCCATGGGACTGAACGGGGAACTCAAAGGTGAACGCCTTGTTGAAGTCCATATCCAGCAGGATCACCCCTCGGATCGCCATTGGAGTCTCTTCAAGTGAACGAGTGAGTAGGCGGCGGCAGCAGTTCGTTTTTCAGCTCCTGGGGAACTGGATTCAATAGTAAACTGAGTGTGTATAGGCGACAACAGTTACTACCCCTCCTTCGCTTGCTGCATGCCTGGCAGAATATGCACCCTCGACGCATTCAAACGCCTCCATTAAGAAACCTATTCCGGCCACACACATCGGTTCACGAGTGGGTCTGTATTGGTACTGTCATAACAAGTGTTAGTGGTCACTTTACTCAAATTTAATTAGCTTTAATTAAAATGTATTCTTAAAACAAGAAATGCATTGGCTCGTTCTATCAGTGCCACAGGATCAACATGCACAATAATTAGAATTATTATTCTAAGGACGCACATGATCATCACATTTGCTGCACTTTCACACAGAAAATACTACCAAGTTTGAAGTTTGTTATGGTTGCTGTCCTCTACATCATCATGCCGTGTTTTCCAGCTTGCAAGATTCAGAACCAACAAATAAGATTCAAATAATAAGTACAACAAAGATGCCTACACATCTAATTGGTTCCCAGCTTCCAAGATTGAGAACCAACAATGAAGATTCAAATAATAAGTACAACAAAGATGCCTACACATCTCACTGATTCCCAGCTTGCAAGATACAAAACCAACCCATTAGAGCCTTTTGATAAAGTGAATATTAGGATTGAATCCATCTTGGCTAGCCGTTTCATACAACCCAAGAACTTGGCGAATGATCTTGACCATCAGAACATCTGTAGTAGAGTATTCCTATTTGCACAGAAAAGAAAGAGCATGATTACTATAATAGTGGCACTAGTTGAAGCAACCGGTATGAGGGGCCCTATACCGCCACGACTCGATGTGGTGAACCTGCAACTCCACTCGGATGAGGCCAGCCTAGAGTTCCATGATTCAATTCATGAACCTTTTTCTGTAGTTCACCTGAAATGAAGCAAAGATTGCATCAGTCAGCTAGCAAGAAGTACTTGCTCTCGTGAGCTGGCAGGTTCTTCTTTAGTAGTTGCACTAAGATTCAGCAACATTGAGGTTGGCTGTCCTGCTCATGTAAGGGGCAACTATAATTTGCTTATCCTTTTGTGTAGTTCCACTAAAATAAAGTGCCATTATGGTGACAGTGACGACTCATCTTGCAAAAGCTAATAAAATGTTGCACGAGATTACCAGCAGAATTTTATGGAGATTTTGGAAACTCCACACCATTTTATGCAGTTCCACCAAAATTGAGAGATGTTGCCCACATGACATTTTAGTTGAACAGCACAAGACACTCATTCCAAAAAAAGTGTTTTGTGCAGTTCACCAAAAGGTCACAATAGCAACAGGTGAAATTGATATCCCTATCTGCACAAAAAGTTAGAAAGTAAATAGTTGCTGGTCAATAAGAATATACAAAACATACACAAAATGAAAAGAAGCATATTAATTATGTTCATGGCAATCATACAAGGACAATAGAAATTTTAAAACGTAAGCAATGCTTCATGTTACCGGAAGCATTACAATCAACTATGACATTCGTCAAATATGGGATTACTTTAATGGTGGCATTGGTTTGTTTACTAGATATAGTAAATCAACAGCAGCTAAAGAGTTGGTTTAAGGGCATTGGACCATGGGGACACCAGGTCACTCAACAGCGTAAAGAAGCAACTTACTTATCATACTGGGGAAAACAACAGGAGTACCATTTGTTAACACAGTTTAATTGCATCATATCACTGGAGGCATTAGATTAACAATAACACTGGTTAGACATGACCTCAAGGTAACAGTGTGATCGCTTCATTTTACCTGTGCCCTTACATTGACAACAACAAAAGGTTGGTATAAGGACATGCGACAGTGGACGCATCAGCACAATGTACCTACAAGGAGGCATAAAGTGGTGATGCCGAGTTTGTTCATGCTCTATGTGGGCCGCAAATGTAATCCTGGAGACCTTTTACTATGTGAGGGCAGCAAATCTAATCCTGGAGACCTTTTACTATGTGAGGGCAGCAAATCTAATCCTGGACATACTCTGTTGACTTGTCCATCAGCCGCCACTTTCTATCCTTTTTTCAACCAATAATAGATCTGTTCCTTATCCAGTTTGTACTGAGTTTTCCCATTATTTCCCTTTTCAACCAAGAGTCCGTTTGGGTATACGGTGTCTAGTACTTTCCCCCTGTTATTTCCTATTTGAATCAAGTCCTAGATTCATGCTACGATTTTCCCCCTTTCTTAGTTGTTTGGAATGCATGAAGTAGCTTTACCTCTAATAATACTAAAAATTTAGGTGGATTTGGAAGAGCTGATGTAAGTAGAAAAAGATGCACACGCAGACACGTTTGGAGCTGGGGCAGTAGAGCAAGGCCGCTTTCGAAGAACTTGTACCTGAGGTTCGTCGGGATGTCTGCGGCGGCAGGTACGATCTGCACATAATACGGCAGGGAGGAAGAAGGGTTGGAGGACCTCCCGAGTCGACGCTGTGTCGGAGAGAACGGCACGGGCAGAGGATCAGGCCCCGCCGGCAGCTGTGGGTTTCTTCCCTCGACGGTGATAACCGCGTGAATGATGCACCTTTTAGTCCTCTACACACACCGGCCGAAGGGATCCGGCCGGATCTGTGACCAGCGGTGAGCAGAGAGAAAATGTCGCTACCGCTGTCTTGTTTAGATCTGGAAAGGATGAGAGAATGAAGAGAGCAACCCTAGTAAAGCAAGCGCTCAGGCCCCTGCGTACATATATAGTGGAGTGATTATATTTTTCTCTCCACAACAAGCGTTTCAATTTGTCTATGTGGCATTAAAGAAAAGAAACTCTCTATTTAAGGTGACTAACTGTACGACTCCTACTTACTACTAGTAGTACTAGTATTGTTCCCTTGTGCTCCCTGGCCCTCCATTCATTGAACAACCCCACGGGTGAATAAACATACAGTAAGTATTTATATAGAATGAACAAGCTCAAACTATTTTCGCGTAGTTAAAAGTTGAGGGCAGGGCTTTTCCCGGGCAGTACATGCGGCAG
This sequence comes from Triticum dicoccoides, assembly GCF_002162155.2. NCBI lineage: Eukaryota > Viridiplantae > Streptophyta > Magnoliopsida > Poales > Poaceae > Triticum > Triticum dicoccoides. Next base: position 575,739,071 of record NC_041391.1, on the reverse strand, counting down.
TTCTCGAGTAGGCGGTTTGACAGAGAGGTGAGGAGGGTGAGGCAGCGATGGATTAAAACTTACTGCTGGAAAGGTCGGCCTGTGCGATTTGATGGCCCGTTACTACTGGAAAGACTTGTGATATGACTACTCACTATAGTCATGAATTACTGGCGCTACGACCGGGGTGATGCTGGTTCCCCCACATGTCGATGAAGTACGTAGTAATAAGGAGCAAAGAATGACGCGGTATATACTACTACTACTACTCACGTCGGAGGAGTGCGAACCACGGCAGCCCAGTGAACCAGCAGTGCGAACCACGGTAGCCCAGTGAACTATCAATAGAAAACAATGTGGTGATATGGCCATAAAAAACAATGTGCTACGGTCCAGACTATAGCATGTACAGTACTACTCCTCTTTGTTTGGATCCCTGAGTTAGAGCTAGTTTGGGTTGAAATAGCCTCAAATTATCGAAAAAGGTGGGGTTAGTTTGAGCTAGTTTTCTCTAACCCAGCTAAAAAAACTAGCCCAGTGGAGAGGTGCTAATTGGGTTGGTTATCCTCGAGCCCACTAAAAGAGAAATAAAAAAAATCTCCCCTGCCCGCACCAGATCGCTCCCCCCTCGCACGACTCCTCTCTGTTCCCCATCGGACCGCCCGCCCAAGCACCGCTCTGCCGCTCGCCCTCTCTCTTCTCCGGCCGCCCTCTTCCTCCAGCCTCCACCACTCTACTCCGGCCGTCCTCTCCCTCCGGCCTTCTAAGGTCGCCCTGCTCCCCCTTCACCGGTCATTTTTCTCCCTCTGTTGTGCGCGGCAATGGCACATCTACCAGGGAGGTCACGAGAGGGGTGAGTTTGTTCGTTCCTTCTCCGTCTCACAGCCATATCATTGATCTTGCTCGCTCTAGCGCTAATTCTGATTTGGAAAAATAGATCATAATCAAACTTGGTATAGATTTGTGGTGCACGCATGGAATTGTTTGATGCTGCTTGAGGAGGTAATAAATCTTTCTAGAGGCCCAAAGATTTAGTTCACCTTTCTAGGTATTTCGGTTTCAGGCTTGCATTATTTCTAGAGGCCCAAAGATTTAGTTCACCTTTCTAGGTATTTTAGTTTCAGGCTTGCATTATTTCTGGAGGCCCAAAGATTCAATTCACCTTTCTAGGTATTTCAGTTTCAAGCTTGCATTATTTCTAGAGGCCCAAAGATTCAGTTCCCAGTGGGCGGCAAGCGGCCCTGCTACCCATGCCGGTGTCAACCTCAACTCACAAGCGCCAGCGTCGGAGGGGTTTCCGGGGCTTGGGCTCTACAGAGCCTTCCTCCAGAGTGATGATGACGAGCTCCTCCCTCAGTGCATGAGGGGCTCCGGGCTCCCTCCCTATCGTGAATGACTTCCGTGATGAGTTAGCGCATGCTTTGTTTCATGGAGTGTATTTTTTTTGTGAAGCTTGACTGACGACTTGTATGTTTAAGTGGGATATCTCATTTGTGTGAACAAAGTAAAATTTATCATGTTTTGCATGCTTGATTTGTAAAGATGGTTTGTTTATGTCAATTGTGAGTGGGAGGAGGCTGCACAAGAGCCGGCCACACCAAATCCAGCAGGAAATAGGGTCCAAAGTAGTCAAATGATTGAGAAAGAGCATTTATTGTCAATCTAACCCTGGCATCCATACACCTCTTTGGTTTAGAGTTAGTTCAGGGTTAGTTCAGGGTTAGAATATAACTTTAACCTCTAACTGAGTTAGAGTTCTCCTTGTCTCGGTTCATCGCCATCATACTTTCCCCATTCCTGTGTTTTCAGTATCCTACGAATCAAAAAAGCTCTTTTTTTGCGGGAAAAATCAAAGAGGCCCTTAGACTGGTTTAGGTCCGGTAATTTTTTATAAACGTGTTATGTCCAAAATTTATGAACGTGCTCCGGTTTCTAATCCGGTTTCGTGTAGTAATTCATTTATTTATTTATTCTTCTATGGGGGGTTTGCATGTAATTCGTGAGGTCTGAAATGTAAAGTACCCAGGCATATGCTCTGAGTCATGCATGCACTACGACCCAGATGCTCTATGTCCCACATGTCGGGGAAAGGGAGCACGTGGAAATAGCCTAGTAGTACATATAGGAGGATAAATGCGTGAAACAATATGTACTATGAAGCATAGCTGCGGTTAGAAAAGGAGACATGAAGTGATGACAGCTATAGGTCGCACGCACCCAACTAGTGGTAATAGACATACGACTATTTTTTCTCTCAAAAAAAGAGGTACGAGTGCTTAGTACTCCTATTCTATCAACACGAGTCCCATCTGACAATAGCGTCCGTGCTACAGCTAGCTCTCCTCACTTGTTTCTCTCTTCTAATTCTAAACTCGGCCGACGCCTGGTGGGCGGGTGGGGTTTGCTCAACTGTGGCCCCACCTCACAGTGAAAACGTTACGACTGGAATAAAAATGCCATATACTCCATCCTTTCCTAAATATAAGCCTTTTTAGATACAATTTCAAATGGAATATAGCATATGGATGTATGAAGACATATTTGAGAGTGTAGATTAGATCATTTTGCTCCGTATGTAATCACTTGCTGGAATCTTTAGAAATACTTATATTTGGGAACGGAGGGAGTACTATACTAATAAAACATTAAGGCCACAAGGCGATGCAGTGCTGGTTACACGAGGCAAGAAGAAGAGATGCATCCATCGACGACGTCCACCTCCTCGACTCAGGGCGCCAGCCCACCGAACGGCGGCTAAGTAGTAGCGGCTTTTGTGGCCAGATCGACGTGCTTCTGAACAATGGCGTCCAAAGATTCCAGCTGCTGGAAGAAGGCCAACATCTTTCTGTCCTCGCTTGCCTTGTAGTGGCCTATGTAGATGATTTCCTCATAGACGTGGATGTGCAGGTCGACAGTTTCTTGCATGCACTACAAAAAAAGACACATCCGTGACATTTTGGGCCGAATGAAATTTTTTTCTGTCATACCTATGACACTTCTATGATGATAATTGTGACAAAACCCGGTATCATCATAGATGTGGTTGGATCCTACTTCTATGACAAAAAATCATGACAGAAAATGGGCTTTTTGTCCTGGGCGGGCCAGAGACGTAGCTAAATGACATTCTTTGGGCCGTCCATGACGGAAAAAACCATGGTAGAAGCGAGGGTGAGGAAAATATCGGGGTGTTCCCGGTTATGATGGGTGGTCGGGGCCGAGTGATGCATGGAGGTTTGCCTGTTTCTCTTGTACACGCACGCGCGTGGGTGTGACACATTGGGTTCTAACTTAACCCGTGTGAGGCATTCGCCTACTAAACCCGAGTGATTGCACTGTAGGCTACGCGTTACTGAACCCGAGCGATCGATCGATGGCTGTTAACTGAACCCGATCGAGCGATTCCTTTGCTACTACTGCTAACTGAAGCCGATCGATGCTGCCTCTAGATGAACAGTAAGCGTTT
>NC_041391.1:575708164-575735510 GCF_002162155.2 Triticum dicoccoides | reverse complement strand
GATCGAGCCGGTTGGCGCTAGATGAACAGGACCCTGTGGAGGGCTGGATGAACCGGACGACCACGTGGAGGGTTGGTTGAACAGTAGCCAGTGGAGGGCTGGATGAACAGTAGCCCATGGAGGGGTGGTTGAACAGGAGCCTGTGAAGAGGGCTGGTTGAACAGCATCCGGTGGAGTAGCGCACGGTGGAGGCTGGATGAACAGGACCCCGTGGATGAACAGTCGCATGTGGAGGCTGGAGGAGGTCGACGGTGGATGAACAGTAGCCCGTGGAGGCTGGGGGAGGTCGACGGTGGAGATGAACAGTATCCTGTGGAGTCCCGTTTTGCGGTACGCCACACCCCTCTCGATTAACATGACCCCTGTTTCGACTATAGCGCTCCAACATAAATCCGTTTCCTCTGTTTTGCAGTACGCCACATGCTTCCCGATCAACAGGACCCTATTTCAACCATAGGAGGTCCAACACAAGTCCGTTTCATGCGTTTTGCGGTACGCCAGACCCCTCCCATTGAACAGGATCCCGTTTCGAACGTGACTGATCGAATACAAGGCTGTTTCCTCCGTTGTGCGGTACGCCATGCCTCGTTTCCATCGGCTGTTCCGTCCAAGCCAGTTGGCTCCCACGCGTTCCGTTGCTTCTGCATGAACACGACGCATTCCGTTGCCTCCCCATGAACACAGCGACGATGCAGTTTCTCCGTTCTGACCTACCAATGTACATGAGCCCTGGCATGTATGCGCGAGTAGGTGTTCGAGACCCTGCCCGTATGTACGTACGTGGTCGTATTTACTTTCTTGCACCCTGGCCATTGTACGCACGTGTATATGCTACCTGCGCGCCTCTACTACGATAAGTGCGCACCTCTACTATGACACATGCGCGCCTCTACATCAACCTGTATGTACGTACATGTTCGCGACCAGAATGACAACGTTACATACGCTTCAACCAGGTGGGTCCCTACTGGCAGGCACTTCCTTGCGTGCGAAGATGTAGCTGGTGGGTCCCAGCAGTCAGGGGGTGAATCATTTTTTTGGCCCGTAATATGGACGCACTTCCTTGCGTGCGAAGATGTAGCTGGTAGGTCCCAGCAGTCAGGGGGGAAATGTTTTTTTCACGAAATATGGTGGCCCGTCTGGTGGGTCCCTGCTGTCAGGTGGAGGAATCATTATTTCCACGTAATAAGGAGGCACTTCCTTGCTACGGCCATGGACCCAGCTGTCAGCCTCTCCATGTACAGTCCACGTTCGATGGAAGTCGTTCCTTGACCACGTTGACCACACCGCTCCGAGAGCACCAGGGTGGTGGACGACGGCGAGACCTAGGAAGGGGACGGCACGGAGCAGGGGAAGACGCGGCAGTGGAAGCCCATGCGTAGAGGAGTATGAGGGTTCACTTGTTCGGTTGCGGTGTGAGGCTGTCGTCGCCGCAGAATAACACGGGGTGTGGGTGAGTAGTGGGATGGCCTGGCCAGCGGTGGGAGTAGTAGGGGCGGTGAGGCCTCCGCGACATCACAGCCGGCCACGGGAGGCAGGAGCACGCGGCACGACCGACGCTGGTTTGGGCGGCTGGAGCAAGAAGACCATCGGTTGAAGAAGCACTACGGCCGTTGGATGGATATCGTATGGTCACTGGAGCTAGAATCGTTCATATTGACTAAGTTGACAAAGCCCTCCGTCCCCGTCAACTTAGTAGGCCCACAAGTCAGCCTCCCACCAAGGTGCGTCCCAACTAGCAGGGGACTATTCATTTTTTTTGTGCGTAATAAGGAGGCACTTCCGGTGGGTCCGAACTGACAGCGGGGGGAACATTTTTTTCATGAAATATGATGGCCCATCCGGTGGGTCCCAGCAGTCAGGGGGGAAACGTTTTTTTCACGAAATACGGTGGCCCGTCCGGTGGGTCCCTGCTGTCAGGTGGAGGAATAATTATTTTGCGTGTAATAAGGAGGCACTTCCTTGCGGCTGCCATGGAACCAGCTGTCAGCCTCTCCACGTATAGTACTCTTCCGATGGAAGTCGGTCATTGACCACATTGACCACGCCGCGCCAGAGAACCACGGCGGTGGAGGACGGCGAGGCCTAGGAAGGGGACGACGCGGAGCCGGGGAAGACACATGAGTGGAAGCCCGCGCGGAGAGGAGTACAAGGATTCATTAGTTCGGCTGTGGTGTGAGGCTGCCGTCCCCGCAGAATAACAGGGGGTGTAGGTGAGTAGAGAATGCACTGGCCAGCAGTGGGAGTAGTAGGGGGTGGTTAGGCCTGTGCGGCAGCACGGCCGACCACGGGAGGCGGGAGCAGGTGGTCCCGCCGGTGCTGGATTTGGCGGCTGGAGCAAGAAGATCAAAGATTGAAGAAACATGACGGCCTGACATCCAATGGTTACGTCTGCTAGAATCGTTTGTTGACGTATATAATAACTAAAAAAATCTTGCATACGCGTCAACTTAATAGGCCCACAAGTCAGACCATTCCCTCTTTTTCTAATAATTTATTATAGCTCAATGCAACTTCTTATGCAATTTATTGCAGTCCATTTTTTGGTTGGCCAGGGCCAATTTTGCATATTTCTGTGGGTTCCAAACTATTTTTAATATCAAAATGTCGAGCCAAATTTAAAGTAATTTGAAGATATATTTAAATTAGGTTAATGCCCAGTGAAATAGGAATCTAAAAATGTGAAAAAATTCAGAAATTATAAAGTAATTGCCAATCTGTCATCTGTTTTTATACTTACAACCCATTTCATATTACTTTCAAGATTTGCAGGCGTCTTGAAAGAGTTGCAGCCCATCAGGGCGTAGAAAAATAAGTTGGCCTGGATTGGGTATTCTTGAGAAAAAATAAACTGGGCTCATTTTCACACAAAAAAAGAGGGGCTGGTCACATGGTGAACATAAAATATAAGCCTGGGCTACACGAGCCACAACCCAGTTCAAACCCTGCTCTGTCTCAACAATAACAAAAAAAATATTGCTCGAGCAGCTACGTCCCAGGTGTCAGCCGATCTTGTGTTGTTCTCTTGTCTATTGACTATATATGCTCACAATGCCGTGGGTCCCAGATGTCAGGAAAACACTAGGAGGAAGCATTTAATTTTTCCATACGCTGACATGGTGGGCCCCTATTGTCATCCTCTCCATGTACTTCTGCCGATTCCTGTTGTTTGTTGACCATGTTGACAACAGGAGAGGGCGGCGCCATGGCTAGCGTACCAAAGCGCGCGGAGGACAATGGCGAGGCCTCGGACATCGGCGTTCACGATTTAGGATACGGTGGGGCCGCGATGCGTGCGCTGAGGCGTAGCTAGCCATGGGAGGCGGAAGCAGGCGGCCCCTCCGGCGCTAGTTTTGTTTTGGCGGCTGGAGGAAGACAGGACTAAGAAACACGACAGACTGTAAAAGCAGCAGAAGTACTTAACAACCTTAACTGAAACCAGCTAGGGCACTTAACAACCATAGCTGAAAGTTGTATGAGTACGTATACAGGTTCAACCATACAAAGCACGCCTCGAACAGTGCTACTTTGCCTACAGTTAACCAAGGGTGAGGCCGCCAAGCCCTAGGACAAGGCCCCGGCGCCACCCCACGTATCCACAACCTTCTGAAAGCGGCTTCATCATGCAATGTGATCAATAAACAGGATACTCACTTTAGAGCCATTGAAAAGTAGGAACATAATCTTCTGTCCTATTCTCCAAGATGGACGGGCCTTCATTATTTGAGACCACCCATGAATAAGTATATTTTCACCTCCAAGGGGAATGGAGTAGGTCGACATAAGCATCATGTTGTGACCAAGCGCAAGTCTGACCCGACCATGGTCAGGCATCTGTATAGGAACAATAGAACTGGGCAGTTTCTGTTTCAAGAAGATCACAACTGTAAAACTATGTATAAGAAATAGTTTATGAACAACATATATAACAGAAAACCGCTCGTACCATAAGTTTCTCGACATAGTTGTACCTGTTCAACGATTCCACCATTGAAACGCCCCACAAGGACCTCAAGACGATCAATAAAGTGTAGGAACTTGTGGATGTCGTCCCAGTCAACTTCAGTGCCATTAGTAACAGCCGAGTTATTACAGAATAACAAACGAGCAGCCTGCTTAACTCTAAAAAAGACCTACACATGCCACCAATTATAAGAAAATATTAGTTAGAAGTAGCATCTTCGTGAGAGATTCGTTGCTACTTCTAAAGTTAAATTGTGATTAGTTAGACAGAATAGGTGGATTAAGAAGTAATCGAGGCAACAAGCAAGAACCTGATACAAAACTAACATGGATGAACAATTGGAATGACGTCGGGGTGGAAGATCATAGTGAAGATGAGAACATGTTTTGCTATTTCCATCAACATTCGTGCGCCAACTTTCAGTCTGTAACACTTGAGAAAGTTTATCCAAGTTCGGCCATAAAAAAACAGCGATCTTCTTGGTTCATGAACCCAACTCGGAACTTATATTCATGGCTTGTCTTTACTGTGACAATTAAACTGGTGTATTCAGTTATGGCAAGGCCGAGCATCTTGAGTACATGTGTTCTGGTAGAGCAAATAATGCACTGCAGGAAAAATAATATGAGAACACAATGTATTCCCTATCCAAATCTAGAAATAACTTCCTCCTTCACGTCAGTTTTGACCATCGTACTAGTAGTACCTTTTATCTAAATATAGCAATCCAAATTTCCAAATTAGTCGACAGCATGTTCAAAAAAAAACCACCCTCCCGGATAGAAAAGAGGATTCTAGGAACATACTGTGTGTTTTTTAAAATCTTGTGTTAGGATGAGAAGGAACAAGTGTGGCGTCTCACCGAGGGCGCAGAAACCTGTAGGGTCCTCGCACTTTGGGCACTGCAAATGAAACACACTAGATTCAGTAGGAAGAAAAATGCATTAACGGCGGCGACTGCCATCCTAGGATTACCCGCGACCAAGGGACTTGGATTTATCGGGGATGGATGAAGAATTCGTACCTGGTTCTCCACGAGAAAACCCTATGTAATCGCCGAGAGGGGTTTTTCTCTGAACAAGCAGACGAGGGAGAAGGGGATTCATGCCCAGTGAAATATTGCCGCTTCGTCCGTCCAGCTTACTGCTAAAGCTGGAAGGGGGGGTTGTGATTTGACGGCTCATTGGGCATTACTGCGGTGCTACGGCCGGGGTGTGTCTACCGTGCAGTTGTGCACTCTAATTTTTGCATATGGCACGTGGACCCCGTTGCCGGATGCCCCACATATCAGCGAAAGGAAGTAGAAAGACAGGAGTAACTAGTTACACATAAATATATTTTTGACAGAGAGATACTCCCTTTGTAAAGAAATATACAAATCTTTTATATCACAGCTTTATACATAAGAAAAATCAAGGGGAATATATATATAACATATATAATTATAAAAAACAGAGTTGTTTTTAACACAGTATAGACGAGTTCGTGATGATGGTGTGCCTGCCATCCTGCAATATAGGCCATCCGATTTATATCTGACGGATAGGAAGGGAACTATGGCAATTTTGCAAAAGGGTACCCACACACCTCTCCACATTTGCAAATAAGGCCTTTGATACGTCTCCAAAGTATCTATAATTTTTGATTGTTCCATGCTATTATATTACCCTTTTTGGATGTTTATGGGCTTTACTTTACACATTTATATCATTTTTCGGACTAACCTACTAACCGGAGGCCCAGCCCGTATTGCTGTTTTTTTTGCCTATTTCAGTATTTAGAAGAAAAGGAATATCAAACGGAGTCCAAACGGAATGAAACCTTCAGGAGCGTGATTTTTGGAACAAATGTGATCCAGAGGACTTGGAGTGCAAGCCAAGAAGCAGCCAAGGTGGCCACGAGGGTGGAGGGCGCGCCCACCCCTACAGGGCATGCCCCCCTATCTCGTGGGCCCCTCGGGCAGCCACCGACCTACTTCTTCCTCCTATATATACCCACGTACCCGGAAAACATCCAAGGAGCCAACGAAAAACAATTTCCACCACCGTAACCTTCTATATCTACGAGATCCCATCTTGGAGCCTTCGAAGGCGCTCCGCCGGAGGGGGAATCGACCATGGAGGGCTTCTACATCAACACCATAGCCCCTCCGATGAGTTGTGAGTAGTTTACCACAGACCTTTGGGTCCATAGTTATTAGCTAGATGGCTTCTTCTCTCTTTTTGGATCTCAAAACCATGTTCTCCCCCTCTCTTGTGGAGACCTATCCAATGTAACTCTTTTTGTGGTGTGTTTGTCAAGATCCGATGAATTGTGGGTTTATGATCAAGTTTATCTATGAGAAATATTTGATCAACTCTGAATTCTTTTATGTATGATTGAGTTATCCTTGCAAGTATCTTCGAATTATCAGTTTGGTTTGGCCTACTAGATTGATCTTTCTTGCAATGGGGGAAGTGCTTAGCTTCGGGTTCAATCTTGCGGTGTCCTTACCCAGTGACAATAGGGGTTGCAAGACACATATTGTATTGTTGCCATCGAGGATAAAAAGATGGGGTTTATATCATATTGCATGAGTTTATCCCTCTACATCATGTCATATTTCTTAATGCATTACTCTGTTCTTGTGAACTTAATACTCTAGATGCATGCTGGATAGCGGTCGATGTGTGGAGTAATAGTAGTAGATGCAGACAGGAGTCGGTCTACTTGTCGCGGACGTGATGCCTATATACATGATCATGCCTAGATAATCTCATAATTATTCGCTTTTCTATCAATTGCTCGAAAGTAGTTTGTTCACCCACCGTAATACTTATGCTATCTTGAGAGAAGCCACTAGTGAAACCTATGGCCCCCGGGTCTATCTTTTATCATATAAGCTTTCAATGTACTTTTACTTGCATCTTTACTTTTCCAATCTATATTATAAAATACCAAAAATATATTTATCTTATCATACTTTCTCTATCAGATCTCACTTTCGCAAGTGGCCGTGAAGGGATTGACAACCCCTTTATTGCGTTGGTTGCCAGTTCTTTGTTTGTTTGTGTAGGTGCGTGGGACTTTTGAGGAGCCTCCTACTGGATTCATACCTTGGTTCTCAAAAACTGAGGGAAATACTTACGCTACTATTGTTGCATCACCCTTTCCTCTTCAAGGAAAACCAACGCAAGCTCAAGACGTAGCAAGAAGGATTTCTGGCGCCGTTGCCGAGGAGGTCTTCGCTCAAGTCAAGACATACCAAGTACCCAGCACAAACTCATCTCCCTTGCATTTACATTATTTTCCATTTGCCTCTCGTTTTCCTCTCCCCCACTTCACCATTGCCGTTTTATTCGCCCTCTCTTTCCCAATCTTCTCCTCTCTTTTTTGCTTGCCTTTTTCTGTTTGCTTGTGTGTTGGATTACTTGTCGCCATGGCGCAAGATAATACCAAATTGTGTGATTTCTCCAATACCAATAATAATGATTTCCTTAGTACTCCGATTGCTCCTCTTAATGATGTTGAGTCTTGTGAAATCAATACTGCTTTGCTAAATCTTGTTATGAAAGATCAATTCGCGAGCCTTCCTAGTGAAGATGCCGCTACCCATCGAAACAACTTTGTTGATTTGTGTGATATGCAAAAGAAGAAAGATACAGATAATGATATTGTTAAATTGAAGTTATTTCCGTTTTCACTTAGAGATCTTGCTAAAGTTTGGTTTTTGTCTTTGCCTAAGAATAGTATTGACTCTTGGAACAAGTGCAAAGATGCTTTTATCTCTAAATATTTTCCTCACGCTAAGATTATCACTCTTAGGAACGATATTATGAATTTTAAACAACTTGATCATGAGCATGTTTCCCAATCTTGGGAAAGAATGAAATTGATGATTCGCAACTGCCCTACTCATGGTTTGAATTTATGGATGATCATACAAAAAATTTATGCCGGATTGAATTTTGCTTCTAGAAATCTTTTAGATTCAGCCGCTGGAGGCACGTTTATGGAAATCACTTTAGGAGATGCTACAAAACTTCTTGATAATATTATGGCTAATTATTCTCAATGGCACACCAAAAGATCTACTAGTAAAAAAGTGCATGCTATAGAAGAAATTAATGTTTTGAGTGGAAAGATGGATGAACTTATGAAATTGTTTGCCACTAAGAATGCTCCTCTTGATCCCAATGATATGCCTTTGTCTACTTCGATTGAGAATAATATGTTGGAAATATGCCCTAGAGGCAATAATAAAAGTATTATTATTATATTTCCTTGTTCATGATAATTGTCTTTTATTCATGCTATAACTATATTATCCGGAAATCGTAATACACGTGTGAATACATAGACCACAATATGTCCCTAGTGAGCCTCTAGTTGACTAGCTCGTTGTGATCAACAGATAGTCATGGTTTCCTGGCTATGGACATTGAATGTCGTTGATAAAGGGATCACATCATTAGGAGAATGATGTGATGGACAAGACCCAATCCTAAGACTAGCACAAAAGATCGTGTAGTTCATTTGCTAGAGCTTTGCCAATGTCAAGTATCTCTTCCTTCGACCATGAGAGCGTGTAACTCCTGGATACCGTAGGAGTGCTTTGGGTGTATCAAACGTCACAACGTAACTGGGTGACTATAAAGGTGCACTACAGGTATCTCCGAAAGTATCTATTGTTTTATGCGGATCGAGACTGGGATTTGTCACTCCGTGTAAACGGAGAGGTATCTCTGGGCCCACTCGGTAGGACATCATCATATGCGCAATGTGACCAAGGAGTTGATCACGGGATGATCTGTTACGGAACGAGTAAAGTGACTTGCCGATAACGAGATTGAACAAGGTATTGGATACCGACGATCGAATCTCGGGCAAGTAACATACCGATAGACAAAGGGAATTGAATACAGGATTGATTAAGTCCTTGACATCGTGGTTCATCCGATGAGATCATCGTGGAACATGTGGGAGCCATCATGGGTATCCAGATCCCGCTGTTGGTTATTGACCAGAGAACGTCTCGGTCATGTCTACATGTCTCCCGAACCCGTAGGGTCTACACACTTAAGGTTCGATGATGCTAGGGTTATAAAGGAAGTTTGTATGTGGTTACCGAATGTTGTTCGGAGTCCCGGATGAGATCCCGGACGTCACGAGGAGTTCCGGAATGGTCCGGAGGTAAAGATTTATATATGGGAAGTCCTATTTTGGCCACCGGAAAATGTTCGGGATTTTTCGGTATTGTACCGGGAAGGTTCTAGAAGGTTGGAGTGGGGCCCACCTGCATGGGGGGACCCACATGAACGTGGGTAGTGGGGACAAGGCCCCACACCCCTGGTCAAGGCGCAACAAGATCCCCCCTTAGAAGGAATAAGATCATATCCCGAAGGGATAAGATCAAGTTCCCTAAAAAGGGGGGATAACAATCGGTGGGGAAGGAAATGATGGGATTTCTTTCCTCCCACCTTGGCCAACGCCCCAATGGACTTGGAGGGCAAGAAACCAGCCCCTCCACCCCTATATATAGTGGGGAGGCGCATGGGAGCTACACACGAAGTTCTGGCGCAGCCCTCCCCCTCTCACAAGTACTCCTCCTCTCCCGCGGTGCTTGGCGAAGCCCTGCAGGATTGCCACGCTCCTCCACCACCACCACGCCGTTGTGCTGCTGCTGGATGGAGTCTTCTTCAACCTCTCCCTCTCTCCTTGCTGGATCAAGGCTTGGGAGACGTCACCGGGCTGTAGGTGTGTTGAACGCGGAGGTGCCGTGCGTTCGGCACTTGATCATCGGTGATTTGAATCACGACGAGTACGACTCCATCATCCCCGTTCACTTGAACGCTTCCGCTTAGTGATCTACAAGGGTATGTAGATGCACTCTCCTTCCACTCGTTGCTGGTCTCTCCATAGATAGATCTTGGTGATACGTAGGAAATTTTTTGAATTTCTGCTACGTTCCCCAACATAATAATGAATCTATGGATGTGAATTTTGTTGGTAGGAATAGTTTCGGTAACAATGCTTATAGAGGAAACTTTAATCCTAGACCGTTCCCTAGTAATTCCTCTAATAATTATGGAAATTCCTACAATAATTCATATGGTAATTTTAATAAGATGCCCTATGATTTTGAGAACAGTTAAAGAATTTATGATCTCTCAAAAGAATATTGATGCCTTGCTTGAAGAAAAATTGCTCAAAGTTGATGATTTGGCTAGGAACGTTGATAGACTTTCGCTTGATGTTGATTCTCTTAAACTTAGGTCTACTCCTCCAAAGCATGATATCAATGAGTCTATCAAAGCCATGAGAATTTCCATTGATGAGTGCAAAGAAAGAACCGCTAGATTGCGTGCTAAGAAAGATTGCTTTGTGAAAGCGTGTTTTTCTAGTTTTCGTGAAAATAATGATGAAGATCTTAAAGTTATTAATGTGTCCCCTATTAGATCCTTGTTTTTCAGTATGAATCTTAATAATAATGGGACTGGAGATGAGTCAACTTTAGTTAGAAGGCGTCCCAATAATTCAGAGTTCTTAGATCTTGATGCTAAATTTGGTAAAAGTGGGATTGGAGAGGTCATGACTTTAAATAGCATTGAAACCACTATCTTGGATTTCAAGGAATTGGATTATGATAATTGTTCTTTAGAAGGTTGTATTTCCTTGTTGCAATCCGTTGTGAGTTCTCCTCATGCTTATAGTCAAAATAAAGCTTTTACCAAACATATTGTTGATGCCTTGATGCAATCTTTTAATGAAAAACTTAATTTGGAAGTTTCTATACCAAGAAAACTTAATGATGAGTGGGAACCTACTATAAAGAATAAAATAAAAGATCTTGAGTGTTATGCTTTATGTGATTTGGGTGCTAGTGTTTCCACGATTCCGAAAACTTTATGTGATATTCTAGGTTTCCATGATCTTGATGATTGCTCTTTAAATTTGCACCTTGCGGATTCCACCATTAAAAAGCCAATGGTAAGGATCAATGATGTTCTCATTGTGGCAAATAGAAATTTGTTGCCCGTAGATTTTATCGTTCTTGATACAGATTGCAATCTTTCTTGCCCTATTATTCTTGGTAGACCTTTCCTTAGAACGATTGGCGCAATTATTGATATGAAGGAAGGGAATATTAGATTCCAATTTACATTAAGGAAGGGCATGGAGCACTTTTTCCAAGAAAGAAAATTAAATTACCTTATGAATCTATCATGCGAGCTACTTATGAATCGAGTGCCAAAGATGGCACTACTTAGATCTATCTTCGCTTTTATGCCTAGCTAGGGGTGTTAAACGATAGCGCTAGTTGGGAGGCAACCCAAATTTATTTGTGTTTTTTGTTTTTGTTTCTGTTTACTAATAAATTTTGCTTCTACCTTCTGTTAAATGTGTTTTTATGTTTTAATTAGTGTTTGTGCCAAGTAGAACCTATAGGATAACCTATGGTGATAGTTAATTTGATTCTGCTGAAAAATAGAAACTTTGCGCGCACGAAATTAGTTTTGTTAAATCACAGAAACCTGCTTTTGCATTGATTATTTTTCTGTAGATCCATAGACAAATTTCCCAGGACTTCCTATTTTTATAGGATTTTTAGAGTTCCAGAAGTTTGCGTTAGTTGCAGCTACGGACTATTCTGTTTTTGGCAGATTCTGTTTTTCGTGTGTTGTTTGCTTATTTTGATGCATCTATGGCTAGTATTAAGTGGTATGAACCATAGAGAACTTGAAATATAGTAGGTTTAACACCAATATAAATAAAGAATGAGTTCATTACAGTACCTTATGTGGTGGTTTTGCTTTCTTTCACTAACAGAGCTTATGAGATTTCCTGTTGAGTTTTGTGTTGTGAAGTTTTCAAGTTTTGGGTAAAGATTTGATGGACTATGGAATAAGGAGTGGCAAAAGCCTAAGCTTGGGGATGCCCATGGCACCCCAATATATTCAAGAATAGACAAAATCCTAAGCTTGGGGATGCCCCCGGAAGGCATCCCCTCTTTCGTCTTCGTTCATTGGTAACTTTACTTGGAGCTATATTTTTATTCACCACATGATATGTGTTTTGCTTGGAGCGTCATGTATGATATTAGTATTTGCTTTTTAGTTTTCCACAATCATCCTTGCTGTACACACCTTTTGGGAGAATCCCACTTGATTGGAATTTATTAGAATACTCTATGTGCTTCACTTATATCTTTTGAGCTAGATAGTTTTTGCTCTAGTGCTTCACTTATATCTTTTAGAGCACGGCGGTGGCTTAATTTTGTAGAAATTGCTAGTCTCTCATGCTTCACTTATATTATTTTGAGAGTCTCTTAGAACAGCATGGTATTTTCTATGGTTATAAAATTGGTCCTAGAATGGTAGGCATCCAAGTTGGGTATAATAAAAACTATCATAGGAAGTGAATTGGATGCTATGATCAATTTGATACTTGATAATTGTTTTGCGATATGGAGGTAGTGATGTTAAAGTCATGCTAGTTGGGTGATTATGAATTTAAAGAATGCTTGTGTTGAAGTTAGCAAGTCCCGTAGCATGCACGTATGGTTAAAGTTGTGTAACAAATTTGAAACATGAAGTGTCCTTGGATTGTGCATCCTTATGAGTGGCGGTCGGGGACGAGCGATGGTCTTTTCCTACCAATCTATCCCCCTAGGAGCATGCGTGTAGTGCTTGGTTTTTGATGACTTCTAAATTTTTGCAATAAGTAGATGAGTTCTTTTGACTAATGTTGAGTCCATGGATTATACGCACTTTTACCTTTCCATCATTGCTAGCCTCTTCGGTATCGTGCATTGCCCTTTCTCACCTTGAGAGTTGGTGCAAACTTCGCCGGTGCATCCAAACCCCGTGATATGATACGCTCTATCACACATAAAACTCCTTATATCTTCCTCAAAACAGCCACCATACCTACCTATTATGGCATTTCCATAGCCATTCCAAGATATATTGCCATGCAACTTTCCACCGTTCCGTTTATCATCATGACACGCATTACTATTGTCATATTGCCATTGCATGATCATGTAGTTGACATCGTATTTGTGGCAAGGCCACTTTGCATAACTTTTCATACATGTCACTCTTGATTAATTGCCCATCCCGGTACACCGCCGGAGGCATTTATATAGAGTCATATCTTGTTCTAGTTTTGAGTTGTAATTCATGTGTTGTAAATCAATAAAAGTGTGATGATCATCATTATTAGAGCATTGTCCCCCCCCCCCCAAAGGCCAAAAAGGCCAAAGAAAAAAAAAGAAAGGCCAAAAAAAAGAAAGGCCCAACAAAAGAAGAAAATAAAAGAAAATAAATAAAAAGGGGGCAATGTTACTATCTCTTTTCCACACTTGTGCTTCAAAGTAGCACCATGTTCTTCATATAGCGAGTCTCATATGTTGTCACTTTCATATACTAGTGGGAATTTTTCATTATAGAACTTGGCTTGTATATTCCTACGATGGGCTTCCTCAAAATGCCATAGGTCTTCGTGAGCAAGCAAGTTGGATGCACACCCACTTAGTTTCTTTTGTTGAGCTTTCATACATTTATAGCTCTAGTGCATCCGTTGCATGGCAATCCCTACTCTTCATGTTGACATCAATTGATGGGCATCTCCATAGCCCGTTGATTATCCTCGTCAATGTGAGACTTTCTCCTTTTTTGTATTCTCCACACAATCCCCATCATCATATTCTATTTCACCCATAGTGCTATTTCCATGGCTCACGCTCATGTATTGCGTGAAGGTTGAAAAAGTTTGAGATTATTTAAGTATGAAACAATTGTTTGGCTTCTCATCGGGGGTGTATAATTTGGGAGCATTTTTGTGTGACGAAAATGAAGCATAGCCTAACTATACGATTTTGTAGGGATGAACTTTCTTTAGCCATGTTATTTTGAGAAGACAAGATTGCTTTTATTAGTATGCTTGAAGTATTACTATTTCTTATGTCAATATGAACTTTTATTTTGAATCATTTGGATCTGAACATTCATGCCACAATAAAGAAAATTACATTGAGAATTATGCTAGGTAGCATTCCACATCAAAAAATTTGTTTTTATCATTTACCTACTCGAGGACGAGCAGGAATTAAGCTTGGAGATGCTTGATACGTCTCCAACGTATCTATAATTTTTGATTGTTCCATGCTATTATATTACCCTTTTTGGATATTTATGGGCTTTACTTTACACATTTATATCATTTTTGGGATTAACCTACTAACCGGAGGCCCAGCCCGTATGGCTATTTTTTTTGCCTATTTTAGTATTTCGAAGAAAAGGAATATCAAACGGAGTCCAAACGCAATGAAACCTTCGGGAGCGTGATTTTTGGAACAAACGTGATCCAAAGGACTTGGAGTGCAAGCCAAGAAGCAGCCGAGGCAGCCACGAGGGTGGAGGGCACGCCCACCCCTACAGGGCACGCCCCCCTATCTCGTGGGCCCCTCGGGCGGCCACCGACCTACTTCTTCCTCCTATATATACCCACGTACCCCGAAAACATCCAGGGAGCCAACAAAAAACAATTTCCACCGTCGTAACCTTCTGTATCCGTGAGATCCTATCCTGGAGCCTTCGCCGGCGCTCTGCCGAAGGGGGAATCAACCATGGAGGGCTTCTACATCAACACCATAGCCCCTCCGATGAGTTGTGAGTAGTTTACCATAGACCTTCGGGTCCATAGTTATTAGCTAAATGGCTTCTTCTCTCTTTTTGGATCTCAATACCATGTTCTCCCCCTCTCTTGTGGAGACCTATTCGATGTAACTCCTTTTGCGATGTGTTTGTCGAGACGATGAATTGTGGGTTTATGATTAAGTTTATCTATGAGAAATATTTGAATCTCCTCTGAATTCTTTTATGTATGATTAAGTTATCTTTGCAAGTCTCTTCAAATTATCAGTTTGGTTTGGCCTACTAGATTGATCTTTCTTGCAATAGGGGAAGTGCTTAGCTTTGGGTTCAATCTTGCAGTGTCCTTACCCAGTGACAATAGGGGTTGTAAGGCACGTATTGTACTGTTTCCATCGAGGACAAAAAGATGGGGTTTATATCATATTGCATGAGTTTATTCCTCTACATCATGTCATATTTCTTAATGTGTTACTCCGTTCTTATGAACTTAATACTCTAGATGCATGCTGGATAGCGGTCGATGTGTGGAGTAATAGTAGTAGATGCAGGTAGGAGTCAGTCTAGTTGTAGCGGATGTGATGCCTATATACATGATCATGCCTAGATAATCTCATAATTATTAGCTTTTCTATCAATTGCTCGACAGTAATTTGTTCACCCACCGTAATACTTATGCTATCTTGAGAGAAGCCACTAGTGAAACCTATGGCCCCCGGGTCTATCTTTTATCATATAAGCTTTCAATCTACTTTGTTTGCATCTTTACTTTTCCAATCTATATTATAAAATACCAAAAATATATTTATCTTATCATACTATCTCTATCAGATCTCACTTTCGCAAGTGGCCATGAAGGGATTGACAACCCCTTTATTGCGTTGGTTGTGAGTTCTTTGTTTGTTTGTGTAGGTGCGTGGGACTTTTGAGGAGCCTCCTACTGGATTGATACCTTGGTTCTCAAAAACTAAGGGAAATACTTACGCTACTATTGCTGCATCACCCTTTCCTCTTGAAGGAAAACCAACGCAAGCTCAAGATGTAGCGGCCTTCCCTTGTTCATCCTTTTCTCTCACAAGATAAAATACTCATACAAATGCATCTTGATGTTACGTGCAATGCACGGGCATTATGGGGGTTCAGCTGAGAATATAATACTCAGACAGGCTCACGGTTCTAGACTTTGGGCCGCAGGCCCACCTTGCATATTTGGGGGCCATGTGTTCTACCTCAGCGCTTTTCATATTGCAAGCGATCGGTACGGTGCTGGTTTGAGATGTTGTCGCAAGGCGAATACAAAAAATTGAATAAAGCACGACAACTGTTGGAATGAAATCAAATGACAGTTCCTAACCACCAATGAGAGTTGCAATTCTATCAATGATATACCATGTGATAAATAATACTGTCGTACTACTTATACACACAGGACACTTGTTTCACCATGCCAGATTATTACATCAAAATCTCTTGGAGGATAGATCAGTTCGGCAGTTGCATGCTGCGACTGAAGAATTTCAAAGTTGATTTGGACTAGCTCTCCTTGCCGAGAAAGTTTGATTTTGACATCATCCCCTACCGCAAGATATGATTTATATTTGAACCTTGACCATCCTTTAGCATCAATCATCATGCGACCATCCTTTGTACTTACAGTATATTGAGAAGGTTCATTCACACCAAGGCTGTGCATGGTAAGAGAAACTTGGCTGTGGTCGCTCGGATTGTTGAACGACTCCCTCGTTGCTCTAGGAATTCTCTGTTTGCAAACAAGAAGACATACCCAAACAGTTAGATCAACACAGTGAATCATGTGAAACAACATGGAAAGAAAAAAGAACGGAGCACTTGGGCGGCCAATGCTTACCAAGAAGATGGACATGTAGGTTTTTGTAAGGACTTTGGTATATGAAGTGTGAACTGCAACCCAGTCTGTTGTTGGTGCAACTGCTTGTTCTGTTGCCACTGCATGGGCCGGAGCAGATGCAAGTGCAAGTGTTGGTGCAGGTGCCGAAGCCGCCGCTGTTGCCGGAGATGGTGCTCCTTGTAGAGCTGGTGCCGGTGTCGGAGCAGGTGCCGGTGTCGATGCCCGATCCTCTGGTAGATCATCCTGATCCGCTGACGCGGTCGGTGCCCAATCCTCAGCTGGATCAGGCTGAGCTGCTGCCACTGTCAGTGCTAGAGCAACTGTCGGTGCTTGATCCATTGCTGAAGGTGGTACCGATGTGCGAGACAGCGACGATCGTGTCTGGTCTGCTATGATCAGCTTTCTAACTTGACTAGGCTCCGTAACCGTGATCCAGTTTTTTTCTTCATTTATTTTAAATGCGAGAAGGACTAATGTTGGCATTTTTGTTAAACCAAACTGCAGTTCATCATAGGGATTCAGCTTGTACTCAGACAACAGACTGATCCAATTTTTTCCAGTAATATAAGTGATGGACAGTGCCTTCGTTACTGACACGACATAAGAAGTGAAACTTGCAAAAATAGCCATCATAGAGCAAACCAAACGGTTTATTCTATGATGAATGTCACATGGAAAAACCTGCATCGTAAAATTGCAGGAAAAGAAAGAAAACATGACATTAAATCAATAAGATTTAGACAGTAAATCAATAAGATTTACTTGATGTGACACGAGTGAATCCTTACCAGGAAATCACTATGTTGAAGTACTAAATAGAAGATTGATCGTCCAACTACGGGTGGCATGCAGGGCCCCCGCCTACTCCCACAAGCAGGACAGTCCAAAGGTCATGACAAATCATATGGACCAAACATCCATGGGACTGGAAATCCTAGTGGGTGCGATCAACCCTGCAATGCATACACAAATATTGGAGTGTAACCATAATTGATAAACCGTCCTCACAAAAAGATGATCTGGATACTTCAAAATATACAGACTGAATTGAGTGGATAGACATTAACATAGATTGTTCTCAGGACTGACCGCATCAAAAGCGGCAGTACTAAACAATATAGGTTCACAAACACAAATCAAGTACTGAACAATAGTACTTACTACAGACAAGCAAAGTTGCACTAATTAAACTCTGCAGACTATTTCTTGCTGCTGACCTACGGGATGAACCCCGCATAACTAACTAGGCCATGGACTTCATGAGAGATGTCTACCTACACCATCACCATCTCATCAACCTTTGAGAACCTAACAGAGTGGTCTTTCCACTCATAAACATGACGATGAAGACAGGCCCCATTAGATTTGTTGGGAGCTTTGCAAGAACCACACCCTTTGTAATCGAAGGCACAACCAGGAAATTGTTGTCGTCAAGTACAGCCTCGAGAACATGCCTGACAACAATGCTACAGGAAAACACTAGTTCAGGACACGTGGCGACAAGGACACATCAGCTGGATAGTTTAGCAGTAGAACTCATCCTCAGGTCTTCCAGTTCACACGGCATGACTTTCAGAACTCCATCTCCACCGCGGACCTGGTTCTAATTAAAATAGAAACCATATTTTATTACTACCTCTGTTCAGAAATATAAGATGATTTTCGATATTATACTCCATATATGACTACATATATGCACAGAAATCAGTGAACAAAGACACTAGAACATCTCTTCAAAGGCATGAGACCAGAGGGATTACTTGCAATATTCATAACACAAGTTACTGAGGCAAATATACCCTCTTCAAAGGTAGCATTGATGTTCATAAAGTAATCCCTCCGTCCCAAAATTCTTGTCTTAGATTTGTCTAGGTACGGATGTATAAGGTCACATTTTAGTATTAGATATATCCGTATCTAAACAAATCTAAGACAAGAATTTTCGGACAGAGGGAGTAGTTGAAAGTAATCTATAAGAAATCAGTGTCAACCCCTCGCGTGTTTTGGTCAAAAGAAGAATTTAGAAACGTCATTTGGCACACAAAAATAACATGCAAGATCACCTAGAAAGTTGTACTACTAGTACTAGTACTACGTGTTAGATGAAAAAACACGATCAAGATTGAGAAAAAGATCGTCAAGAAGAGATATTACCTGGACTTGCTTAATGAGGGATCCCGGAGAGGGTGGCTTGGACAGGGCGATGGCTTTGAGCTTGTCTGCGGTAGTATTGGTGGGGTGCTTGCGCTTCTTCGTACCATGAGCCTCGACGATTTTGGCCAGAGCCATAGACATCACGTCGGCCGGTGCTCCAGCATCCATCCAAGAGAGGAAGCTGAGAGAGAACAGTGAAATGAGGACCGAGATGAGGGAGAAGCAAAGCGAGTGGGGGTTTTCGTAAAGAAAGAAAGCTGAGAGAGAAGAGTGAAATGATGGTTGCTTCGTCCGTGCAACTTACTGCTGGAAAGGAGTGGTTTTGTGATTTGACGGCTCATTGGGCATTAGTGCGGCGCTTCGATTGGGGTAGTCTACCGTCACTCTACTACGGAGTAATTTAGTGCATGGATGGTGGACCCCGATGCTGGCTGTCCCACACGTCGGTGAAAGTGAGTAATTTAGTGCATGGCTGGAGGAGGATCCGCACGGTAGAGCGTGTCCACTGTTTTCTGACGAAAAAAATGATTACAGCAAGCGCTTCCACTCTTACGATGGAGGAGTGCGAAACACGGTAGCCACTTGAACATACACAGTGCTCCTACTACTAGGCATGTGCAGTGGTTCATACGTCAGTACTACATAATCTTGTTGCTAGTGTAGTAAGATATGACGATAACAAATGATGTTGTGCGCATGTCAACTATATGAACAGTAATGTAGTAACATAGTACCGCTTTTTCGACTGTCTGGTCAAGAATGAACGGTGAGATCAATGTTAACAGAACTAGGTCTATAGCGCACGGAGAGTACGGTGCTACAGTACTCCACGAAACATGAACCATATGAAGCACGAATAGTGTTAGGTAGGGTGTATGAAGGGTGCACGGGATGGGAGCAAAAGTTCTCATCACGACCCACTTTTGGGTGTTTGGCAGAGTGCATGAAGGGTGCATGAGTCCACACTAGTAGGTTAACACAAATACACGAAGAGGAAACAACTATATTGAGATGAGAATACAACCAAACACACACACACGCTTTGTGCTACAGCGACTGATCTGCACCATCTGAATTTGATCCAACGGTCATTTTACGCCAAGACATGGACATGCCCATGCAGAGGGCGCCTAAACACCGCCGAAGTCCCTCTGCTTCTTGAGGCACACGACATTGGTGATGCAGGGTGCAACCGCCCGCAGAGCCCACTCCCGGTCGGCGGGAGCCATCTCGTCAAAGACGGCGTCCAATGGCATGAATGGATTCCGGTGATGGAGCCCTGAAAGGATTCGCCCGACAACGGCGACGGCAGCCCACAACCCCTCCTTGTCCAGCTCCGCCCCCACCATCATGCGAAGATGGCTCAGCTCCTCGGAGACATAGGTGAAGAAGGAGACCAGGTCAGGAAGCCGCAACTTGTTGAAGTCGACTGGGTGGTCGAACGGGTTTAGCTCGATGGCCGGCATGGTTGCGCTGACACGACGGTAGGCATCGCGCTGCCGCAACACATGCGTGGCAACTTGGTTCACCAAGTGGCTGAGGCGATCCTGGACCTCGTCACGATCGGCCAGCTCGCGCTCCAGCTGGCTCCCCTGACGGCCTATCGTATCTCCCTCTTTCTGCAGCAACACCGCTGACGCCTCGAGCATCTTTGTGGTGGACGCCTGCCGCTTTTGAAGCTCCCCGAACTCCCACACATAACAGAGGAGCATGGCACTCCTATCCTCCTTGAGCTCACGGAGCTCCACATCCTTGGCCCTGAGCTTCGCATCCTTGGCCTAGAGCTCCTATGTCAGGCGCCTCACCTCGGACTCCGTGATCTGCTGCGCGGCCATGGCACCAGGTAGAAGCAATGGGGAGAGGAAGCAAAGGGGGCTAAACGGCTAAAAGGCAATGCAATCTACGGGAAGGCGGAGGGAGCCAGCCGAGGAGCGGGGAATCTTTTGGTTTTCACCATGGTAAAACACCAGTCAACAACTTCTCACATCAGGGAGCAGTGGGTTTTATAGGCGGAGTCATCATGACTAATTGTTGTCGCGCCTGCTCTCATCAATCAAAAAATTAAAAATCCTGCCGCACCTGCTCCCGTCAATCAAAAAATTAAAAATCCTACCGCACCCAAACACCAGAGCAACGCCGCGGTGGATATTTAAATTTACCTGCCAGCAAGTAGATAAAAAAGGGGTGAAAAAACAAATGTGGCGGCGGCCTAGCTAATCGGTCGAACTAGCCCAACTAGCTAGCCACCATGCTTCACTGATGTACTCGGCGGGAATGGTGGTCTTTTGTGATTTGACAACTCATTTACTTGCTTCGATGCTACGACCGAGGAGGACCCAGAAAACGCGTGGTAGGGCATCCCACGTTAGGAAGAATATATGCGTGCACCACCCAGGAGGACCCCAAAACCACGCGGTAGGGTGTGCCACGTCTCGGCATGGAGGAAAAATGTGCGTGTAAAAATATACTGTATCAGACGTAGTACCTATGGTTCGACCTCGGGACCCAGCCAGTCGGTCGAAAACATCCTACTAGCCACACAGCTTCATCATGCTAACGTGGCACGGAGGATAGGTGTGGTTAGCTCCATCTCGACCAGCCACAATGTCTCTTGTTCTGGGCGATTCTTCTATTTTCCAAGCTTTTTTTAGTTGTAATAACACCACGGCAAGCTAGCGCCGGTCTTCGTGTGTGCACGTGCAAAGTTTAGACGATGGAGAGGAGAGAGAGATAACAGACCTAGGACTCACCAGTAAGTGAGTCAACGGTCATGCACGTGTTGACGAGGCACTCCCTCTACTCTACTCAACGTAATACTGTATAAAATCAAGTTATGGGACAAAGACAACAACTGTTGTTGTTTCAGGCAATCGACTTATGCTTTCTAGTCCAGGTTGCCAGTATGAATCTTGTCATTCAGATTTGTTAGTTTTAGGTCCAAATTTAATTAATGACAAGTGGGACCCCCATGTGTTGTTCCGATATTTCAGTGTAGGATGGTTTTTTTGAACAAACACTTTGCGCGGTTAGACAAGTAACGGCACGAGTTACACATATTTTGCAAGTTTATGAACAAAAATGACAGCGACATAGAATATCACATCCACCCCGCAGCTTAGATGCTATGGTGATACGAGTTTTTACACTGTTGGAAGTGAGATCCAATGGCTTGGGAGTAGTCTTTGTAATTATGCGCAATTTCCAAACTCTCCAAAGGTTTTTTTGCAAATAAAACATTCAGTCGTGTGTGCCGCTACATCTTGGATCCAACGGCTCCCTGTTGCTCATATTAGGTGCTCCCCGTAGCTTAATTACTCGCTACGGTGATATGAGCATCTAGGTCGTATGATCAGTGACCAGATGGCACATGTGTAGTACTTGTACTTTCTGCGCAATTCCCAAACTCTCTCAGCCTTATATTGCAAAAACATTCAAACCTCTTACTGTTAGCCGTTAGATCTCCGTGAACTCGTATTACCATAGAATCTATGGTGCTGGAGCACCTCATATTCTCCCGTGCGAGAAAACATAAGGTGCTCTCGCAGCTTGGATGCTACGATGATACGAGCTTCGAGGTTGTTTGATCTGAGATCCAATGGCATCTGAGCAGTCTTTGTGCTTGTAAGCAGTGGCCGAACTCTTTGGGTGTTTTTCTGCAAAAAAAACCATTCGAACCACCGAGGAGGTGATGGGTCACAAATCCAATGGCTCCGAAGAGCTTGTATTACCAAAGCATATAAGGTGTGGTAGCACATGATATTCTTACATACAGGAGAATATGATGTCCTCCTTCATCTTAGATGCTACGGTGATACGAGCTTTGAGATCGTTGGATATGGGATCCAAGGGCATTTGAGTAGTTTTTGTACAAATTGTGTGCAATTCTCAAACTCATCAAGGTTTCTTGTTAAAATATTAAGACATCATGTGAGCTGCTATATTTCAGATCTACAAGCTCCAAGCAACTCGTATCGGCATATAGAATCTAAGGTATGGGGGCACATGATATTCTCACGGGGAGGAGGGGTGGGGGTGCGCAACCAATTGGTGGTTGGGAGGGTGGGGACAAATATAATCTAAACAACCCTAAACAGAGCTTCACAATTTTATCTAAGGTCGAGGGGTTGACCCCAGACAATCATAGCTCCGCCTAAACACAACATTTGCATGTACTGTAGTGCTAGACTTAATATTCATGTTTCAGTTTCCTGTTCATTTTAAATATTGAATTGAGGACCATGCACGTCTTACATTTTACTCCCTTCGTTCCTAAATATTTGTCTTTTTAGATATTTCAAATGGGCTGGCACATACGGATGTATATATACATATTTTAGAGTGTAGATTCACTCATTTTGCTCCGTATGTAGTCACTTGTTGAAATCTCTAAAAGATTAATATTTAGGAACAGAAGGAGTATTTTTGAATTCATGTCATACATGCATGGTTTGGAAAAATAGATGCACTATACTTATTGGATTGTTGTTGTGTTCGTCTCTCTCTCTCTCTCTCTATATATATATATATATGTGTGTGTGTGTGTGTGTGGTCATATGCTTGATACATACAAAGTTTTCTCACCTCCATATTGTTCATCTTTTAAATTTGAATTTGCATCGGAAAACTTACTAGGGATACCATGAAATGTGAAATCCACGTTGAGATCACTATATCACAAACTCACTCTAATCCAACAACTCATCATAAATCAATTATCACGTTGAGATTAGTATTTGCAAGGAAAATACGGGCATTGTAATACACATAGATTCATTCGGCAATTTAAAAGGTTCCTTTCGTATTCTCAAATGGTAGGACCCAACGGCGTACCAGCCAGATCTTGGCTCGTGTTGATCCTAAAAAAACCGGGCTCATGTCCTTCTGGTGGCATGCGTGTTACACACATTAGGCAACCCCAACTAGTCGAGCATCCGCGTTTCGAGTCAAAATATCTGGCGGCCAACATTCCAGCCCTAGGAAATTCCCCTCATGTCCCCGATCCATAATGACTACCGATGAACAACGGAGGGATGCTTTAGTGACTAGACAACGTTACCTACCGTGCCGAGCACGGTTCAATTCCCTCGATCGCCGCTCGCCAAGGTCACCCGTCAACTGCATTGCCTAGTACTACTACTACTACAGTAGGATGAGCACAGAATTGAGCCCGTTTGTTCGTGCCTAGTACTTGAGTTAATATATCAGACAATGCACTAGTAGGGAGGGATTATCCTTTTACTCTGCGAATATAACTTGTCTGAAGTCTAACTAAGCAAAATGTTTGACCAAATCCTTTCTTAAAAAAATACTACAGGACAAATGTATGGCTTGATTTTTTATTGCATGATGCAGGTTATGATATTGTTTCGAATCCTGGATCTTAAATTTCAGAAAATCCAAAAGTGACCATAAATTCATGAAACTGAGCATGGTCACGTGATATGGCACAAATACTACTTCGTAATTTTTTTCTTCAATTTGAGACAAGCTGCTTATGACAAGTTGCACAAATGAAGAGCCAAGGTATTTTGGAACAAAGACCTGTCACGTTAAGGCAAACGCTTTCACTATTGAAACCATGGCGTTTACGTGCCGCCATGAGTCCCGCTTCTCATCGGCAGGTGCTGTCCGAGCAAGCGTGTGAGTCGACGGGAGGCGTGCGAGAAGACCCCTGCGCCGGCTGACAGGGAGGCGTGCGAGCAGACCAAAGTGTAGGCTCACCGGGAGGCAAGCACTTTGACCAGGCTCGCCGCCCACCTTCGTGCCAACTGCTCCCACTTTAAATGTCGCTGGCGCCGCAGTTTAAAATCAACCCCGCACTACCCGGTATCGCTACAATCTTCTCTCTTTCTCTCTGATTCTCCTGTCGTCTACCTCCAACCAGCCTGACCTAAACGTATGCCATGCCGCATCATGATGGTCCGCCCTTAGCTAGTCTTCGAGTTTCCTGAGGAAGACACCCAGCCGCAGTCTCATGAACATAAGGCACTTTGGGACGAGCTTGAACTGGCCTTGCGGGAAGATGTCGCGCCTCTCCCCGCTCCCGTTCCGGCTCCCGTCGCCCTGACTGTGCCAGCGCCCATCCCCGTGGCATTGATGGGCTGGGAGCCACACATTGTCGCCGAGCTTGATGCCACAGGGTTCCACGAGGTCCCCGCCGACTTTCACGTGCCTGTGCACCTGCCAGCGCATGCGCCTGCGCGTGCACTGATGCGCTCGCCTGTGCCGGTGCTCATGCACCTGCCAGCGCTTGCGCTTGCACGTGCACTGACATGCGCGCCCATGCCGGTGCCCGTGCAGACGAATGTCCCCGCCGCACCATTGACAGCGTCTATCCCCGCGCGGATTCTAGTGCCCCCTCAGCGGCATGGATGGCCATCGTCGACCGCTTCCTTGCACCAACGCCAGTCGCCTCCTCCCGCCAGTTGACTCGCTCCAAAGTCCAGAACATTTTGGCCTTCCTTGAAGCTAGGCTAACGTCCAGTAGTACACCAACAACGGTGCAAGACGTCACCGTCGCCGTTGGTCAGTGGCCCGATGACACACAGAGCACGGTAGAGGAGCCGCTTCCCACCGCAAGACACCCCCGCCCCCGCCGCGTAATCTAAATTTGCCATGAAAAATGTTCAGATTGCCATGCTTAAAATCCGAACAATTATCATTTCTGTTTATTTTAGATCGATCGTCGTATAATTTAAAGTCAGAGTCAGACTGAACGAAATCTATAGTTTGATCGATTGAATGTTCTGCTAGAGCCGTATCACATTAAATATAAAACGTTATCAAGCCACATGTATTCCTTGTCATCCAACGACCTAGACTGCTTCAATGCCGAGCGCTCAACACATTTAGGGTGCATTTAATTTTATGCCAAAAGTAGTGCTAATCACATAATAACACGCAAATAATATCCTACTTCATATCCGCATGCAGTTAATATACTTCCAAATTAACGTGCATTGCACATACACATTGACTAGTGCTGCTAGTACGTGAAACTAGTGCCGTAACTTGTGAACACGTCCAGATATGGTCAACGACAAGATCGCCCGCGAGTTCTTCGTGTTTGCCCGTGCGTTTAAACACAAAAGGGGAGGAGATAGAGAGCACACATGGAACCCACCAGTAAGTGAAGGCGAATAATACTAAAAATAATATTACATGTTATCCATTAAATAGGTTGTGGTAATATAAAAACATTATGTGAACAAAGGGGGGTACAACAAACATTGTTGTTCTATGTATATTGCCTATTGACGTGCGGCTTGAAGGCCCTAGTCGCATGTTCGATCCTCGTCCTTTATTTTTTAATTTGTATATGGGTCCAAATTTGTTTCATGACATGTGGGCCCCTCGGTGTGTAGTTTGTAGCACTTTAATTTGTGGGTCGAAATTTGTTCCATTCCAAGTGGACTATCGGTGTGTAGTTTTGTAGCTTATTTATAATAATTAAAGAGAACAACATAGTTTTTTGCAATAATACCATGGTGCGACATTAAAGGCGAGAAAGGACATGCGAGAGAGCGATGACCGAGCCAGAGGGAAATCAACTAGGGGAGTGCAGGGGTTGCAACGGTGTTTGGAGTAGTTGTGGGCCGAATGCTAGGAAAATATAATCTAAACCGACTGGAATAAATGCCTACACAAATTAATCCAAGGTTGGAGTGCCCCTCGCAATGTAAATAGCTCCGGCTTTGCGAGGGGTGGAGAGGTAGATACAATGTGTGGAAGATACGGCGTGAGAAAGCAAGGTCAATCGAGAGACATATAGATAGAGAGACAAAGTGAGTATGGTCCGACATTCATTGAACAGATATATATGCTCTGGAGAGATATTATCCAATTGAGCTTTTGGAAAGGGTGAGGGCTGTAAGATCGAGCTTGAGAGATGATCCAGTCATAGATGTGTAGATATTTTGTGCGTGGGAGGAAGCAGGGTCAATCGATCACATAGGGTCGTCGTGCGATCGAAAGAGTGAGACGGGTTGGAGAGAGTGACCTAGATAGACAATTTGTGGGAGAGAGTATACAATGTGAATAGGTCGAATTGGGCTCAAACATGGTGATATATCGTTTTTGTCTGAGAAAGAGTGAGGTCAATCGAGACATAGAAAGAGAGAGAGAGAAAGGGAGAGAGAGATAGAGAGAGATAGAGAGAGAGAGAGAGAGAGAGAGAGAGAGAGAGAGAGAGATTGAGCGAGCGTGGCCCGCCATGAGGTCGAAAGAGTGGGGCGGCTTGGATGGACTGACCTAGATAGACAATCTGTTGAGAGAGTAGAGAGTGTGTCGATCGAGGCCTGAACAGGGAGATATATCATTTGTGTGTGAAAGAAAACGAGGTTAAACAAGACTTAGATAAAGAGAGCTAGATTGAGCGAGTGTGGCCCGCCGTGCGGAAGAAAGAGTGAGATAGTCTCGAGGGAGTGACCTAGATAGACAACGTGCATGCGTGCGCACGAGAGGTTGGGGGGTAGATAGGCAATGCATGTATTTAGCGCGAGAGGGTGAGAGGGAGAGGGAGAGAGAGAGAGAGCTCGGCATGGGGTGCAATGGCGGGTCTGTGAGGTGAATACATTTGGTAACAGAGTGGAAAAAGGGGGTTGTGTAGTTGAGAGAGTTAGAGACGGAAACATGGAGAGAAAGAATGAACGTGTGTTGGAAACCGATAGCTTCCTAAGTTGGTTAGGAGAGGAAGATTGACCGATGCAGGAAGTATGTAGCATG
>NC_041391.1:575653502-575707965 GCF_002162155.2 Triticum dicoccoides | reverse complement strand
TGTTTCAATTCGGTGTACATTGTAAGATTTGAACTGAGGACCCGGCATATGGGTAATTATTTCGAATTCGTGCCGTACTAGGTTTCGAAACGTTGAAATTGACTCAATTTGTTGTGCTATTTTGTAGGTCACATGTTTGAATCCATCCAAAAGCTTTCTCACTATCATGGTGTTCATCATATACATATGAATTTTTATTAAAAAAAGTAGCGCGGATACAGTGAAATGCGAAATCCATGTAAGAATTGGAGATCGCTATGTGACACACACTCTAATTGAAATAACTAATTATGTGACACACACTCTAATCCACGTTAGCATGGATATCGTGGATACCGTTCCGATTTTTTTAAATAAGTCATTAATTAATTTATAGTATCTCATTTCAAATGACTATTTATTGCAAGGAAAACACGGGCATGCTAATACATACAGATTCATTTGCAAATGAAAGAAGATTCGTTTGCATTCTCAAATGTAGGCGCACCAGGTAGACCAGGGTCGTGTCGTGGTGGTCGCGTGTGTCGGACAGACGCTTAGCACCCAGCCACCCACCCCCGTCCCTCCCTCCCCCCTCCCCCCCAAAAGGATGACGACAAAATAAGTTCGCGCTTCCACGTTTCAGATTGAAGTATCTAGCGGCCCCAATTTCAGCCCTGCAAAATCTCCCTTCTCCACGGTCCCCTTCCACGCCCAGATTGCGCAAATCCCTAATTCACTGCCAGCCCAAGCAAAGTTCAAATCGCCCCTCGTCTCGTCTCTTTCCTCACCTCTGTGTCGGACGACGACGAAGACGATGGTCGCACTTCACCACCGTACCAGAGCTACCTCATCCACGCCCTCGTCCACCGCACCGGGTGGTCCACCAACAACGTCGGCCACTGCAACCGACATGCCTCACAGACACCGACTTCCACCGCATCAGGTGCGCTTCACCGACGCCGTCTCGCAGCTCACTGGGGCTACTTCACCGAGCACATCGTCGCACCTCCGCCACCCGAGGCCGTTGGGACTTCACCAACGGTCTCGTCCACAACATCGTAGCACTTCACTGCCACTCATGATCTGCATCCATGCGCGACCAGCCAACGCAGCGCATCACCCTCAACGGCTCTGAAGTGACCCGCACTCTAGCTAGGCGAGCATGCCCAAACGCTGACCCGAACTAGGTATCCACACATCACTCCCTTGTGCACTGTTCCGACGATGTTTGGATATCCTTTCATTGCTCTCTTAGCTTACAGGCCTATGCAACTCTGACTTAAACTCTTATTTCTTCTGAGATATCATCTGAAACAAGCAAAACCATTTTTAGCGAGGCATGACGGTGCTACAGAATCTGGTACACATCCTGCACACCCATATAACCTTGTAAGTATCTGTCCTCTAGTACAACAGCAAGGTCGATTCCTATTATTTGATCAACCATTCGCCGTGTCAAAAATTCAGAGGGGGGTGAAAGGAGCACAAGGCCTGCACATCCAAGCAAGTGGTAACATGGACTAGTACAACGAGCAGAGCGTAAGTCCCTGCATTTCATTTAATTCGTACTGGCATTCGTGTATGATTTGTGTGAAGTGGTGGATCCACGAATTCAAGTTACCAGGGGCGAACATTTAACTTAGAAAATACGAAGGCACTTGCACTTCGGAAATCAACATAACTTGAGAAATGTGAAGCTACATGCACTTTGAAAAGCAGCTAATGATCCAAAGTAGTTCAGATTATAAACACTAAATGATGCAAGCACCAAAAAACACAAAATGCAACATGGTGTACAAGGACTACAAACATGGTCTGTACCTGCCAAATTATTCGTTCTTTGGCTGAAAATATCAAAGTGTAATTTGATACGTCTCCAACATATCTACTTTTCCAAACAATTTGCCCTTGTTTTGGACTTTAATTTGCATGATTTGAATGAAACTAACCCGGACTGATGATGTTTTCAGCAGAACTGCCATGCTGTTGTTTATTGTGCAGAATACGAAAGTTCTCGGAATGACCTGAAAATCCACGGAGATAAGTTTTGGAAAATATAAAAAATACTGGCAAAAGAATAAAGGCCAGGGGGCCCACACCCTGTCCACGAGGGTGGGAGGGGGCGCCCCCTGTCTCGTGGGCCCCCTGATGCTCCACCGACCTCAACTCCAACTCTATATATTCCGTTTCACGAAGAGAAAAATCAGAGAGAAAGTTTCATCGTGTTTTATGATACAGAGCCGCCGCCAAGCCCCAATCTCTCTCAGGAGGGCTGATCTGGAGTCCGTTCGGGGCTCCGGAGAGGGGGATTCGTCGCCGTCGTCATAATCAACCATCCTCCATCACCAATTTCATGAGGCTCACCGCCGTGCGTGAGTAATTCCATCGTAGGCTTGCTGGACGGTGATGGGTTGGATGAGATTTACCATGTAATCAAGTTAGCTTTGTTAGGGTTTGATCCCTAGTATCCACTATGTTCTGAGATTGATGTTGCTATGACTTTGCTATGCTTAATGCTTGTGACTAGGGCCCGAGTGCCATGATTTCAAATATGAACCTATTATGTTTTCATGAATATATGTGCGTTCTTGATCCTATCTTGCAAGTCTATAGTCACCTATTATGAGTTATGATCCGACAACCCCGGAGTGACAATAATCGGGATACTTCTCGGTGATGACCATAGTTTGAGGAGTTCATGTATTCACTATGTGTTAATGCTTTGTTCCGGTTCTCTATTAAAAGGAGGCCTTAATATCCCTTAGTTTCCACTAGGACCCCGCTGCCATGGGAGGGTAGGACAAAAGATGTCATGCAAGTTCTTTTCCATAAGCACATATGACTATATTCAGAATACATGCCTACATTACATTGATGAATTGGAGCGAGTTCTGTGTCACCCTATGTTATAGCTATTACATGAGGAATCGCATCCGATATAATTATCCATCACTGATCCAATGCCTACGATCTTTTCACATATTGTGCTTTGCTTATTTACTTTTCCGTTGCTACTATTACAATAACTACAAAACTACTATCTTTACTTTTGCCACTGTTACCATTACTATCATACTACTTTGCTACTAAATACTTGTTTGACACGAGAAAAATCTTATAACGCTCCGGATGAAGGGAAGAGGGGGAGTTTGATTTCTCTCATGCGCCGGGGAAAAGAAAAGTGTGCGGGCGTGCCAGTGTACATAGTACACAAAAAATGGTATGGTAAGCAAGTATTTGATTAATCTCATCGGGTAAACAAAATTACAAGATCCCATAAAAAAAGAATGCGCTCCGTGGCCTACTAGCGTGGCCTGCCTGACTATGGCGATATGCGGTCTCCTGGTTCCCGGGGCCTCGAAAAGCTCCCGGTTAATTACTCCCGTGGGTTGCTCCGCGAGATACCTCCGATTAAGCCATGTGGTCATCTTCGTCGTCTTCGCTTTGCGTTCTCCATGCATGATGATGATGGTGTGTGTGTATGGTGTGGGGGCGGCAAAGCCCGTGTCCTCGTCGGTACACGTGCCACTCAAAACATGGCTTTGTGTTGGCCACGTTCGCCCGCGCTGCCGCACCTTGTCGGTCTTGACAACATTGATGTAGTCGGTGTTGAAGTTGCATGGGTCCTGCTCAGTCCAGACTTGTTTACGATGTAACGGCTTCATCGGGTTTGCAAGGGGTTCACCTCGCAGGAGTATTCTTATGGAGACCGGCGTCGGTGTAAAACCAATGCTCGCTCGTATCGGCAGTGTCGGTGTGGTTGGCGCCTCGTCTCGGCTGGACGCCGTGTTTATGGCGGTCCTCCAAGACAAGGGCACCGCCTCACGGGGCAATCGGAAGTTAGTGTTGGCAAAGTCACATTGCCTCCTCACCAGCACGCCTCATCTTCATGGGCTCTGGGTCGTGGAGACCGTCATGTGGCTCCATCTTCTCCTCCAGGTCACGGACAACACCAAGGGTGTGTGTTATCTTCTTGGCTCCGTGTCGCGGGCTCCATCTTGACGAGGTAGACTTGGTGGTGATGTCCTGCGAGCTCCATGCCTCCGGTCCAACTTGATGATGTTGACGTTGGTGGTGTCCTCCTTGCAAGCTCCACGCCGTGATTCTCCGCGGTACCGGGTGTTGGCGCTGGGCGTCGTCTTGGCGAGCTCCGCGCCGCCATCCAAGGCGGCACAGTGGCGACATTGTTGCGAGCCTCCATGTCTTTGTCCTCCATGGCCCCGAGTTGATGAAGAAGATGACGGGCGTCATCCTAGCGAGCTCCGTCTCGCCATCCTCCGCGGCACGCGGCACCATCCCTACGTGCTCCGCGCCTTCGGGCTCCAGCTTGATGAAGTAGATGTCGGCGGCATCCTCAATGGGCGCCACACCTCCATCCTCTAGCTCCAGCATGACGAAGTGGATGGCGGGCATCCTTCTTGCGAGCTCCCCGTCATGATCCTTGCGGCACCAGGTTGATGCTGTTGACATTGGTGCCATCTTGGCGAACTCCGTGGCGCCATCCACCGCGGCATGGCGGCGGCATCCTCCCAAGGCTCCACGCCTTCATCCTCCATGGCGCCGGCTTGATGAAGTTGACACTAGCATCGTCTTGGCGAACTTCGCGCCGCGATCCACCGCGGCACGTCGGTGGCATCCTCGCAAGCTTCCCCACCTTCGCCCTCCATTGTGCCAGCTTGATGAAGAAAACGAGGGTGTCGTCCTAGCGAGCTCCATGTCGCCATCCACGGCGGCATCCTCGCGAGCCTCGCGCCTTCAGGGCTCCAGCTTGACGAAGTAGACGTCGTCGGCCTCGTCACCAAGGGTGGCCACCAACCAAGGAGTCCAACGGGCTGCACGCCGGCAGCCCCATTGGTATTGCTATCGTCTTCAACGACATCCTTGCAGAAGGTGTAGGCGGGCTGCGAGATTGCATGCTCCACCAATATTGTCTTCGGCGCCGATTGTATGATGACTTGCTCGTGTGCATGAATGTTGTATGCCAAGAAGAAACAAGAAAGTAGATGCATTAGTTCAAAGTCTCATCATAGGAGAATGTGTGCTTCATCATGGCGCCTCCTGGACTGTGTTTTCTCCTTACTCCTTGTTGTTCGCGATGATGCCGGATGGCGGGATGAGGTGCTGGTCTGATGTTGCTGCGTGGGTTTGCTGTGCGCGTGATGGCGGCGATGTGGTGGCTGGATGTGTTCGGGTGTGGTGTTGCGTGCGTGGTGTGTTGGCTCCAGAGGTGTCCTTAGGTGTCCTTCAAATAGATGATAGTACGTAGAAGAAGAAGATTATTGTATGGTTACTGCATCTCTCCCTGCACACGTATTTCCACGGCCGACGTGCATGCTTGTCCGCCGTCATCCGATCTCCATGATGCTGCCACCACGGGCGCGTCTCTTCCTCGACGCCGCCGTCGCGGGCGCATCTTCTTCTGCGTGCTTTCTCTTCTCTCCTCTGCTCTCTTTGTGCGGCACATGATATATGAAAAACACACAATATCAAATAAAATTAGTCAGCGGGGCTTGGTCTGCTCCCGTTTCTTCATCTCCTCGGGCGCCTGCATACTTGCCGTGGGCAGCCCGCCGCCGTGGCCGTGACCGGTGTCTCTCCTCGTGGGCTCATCACATTGGCTGCATGGTTTACGAACGCGCCGTCGTCTCCTCGGCTGCGTTCGTTGTTGCGCTGCCCCCGGGTGCGTGAGATGTGTTAGCTAGCTCTTGGCCTCGGCTGCTTACCTTCTCACCTAGATGGCTTCCTCCTCCCCCTCACTTTGGAACGGGTCCTCATGTATTTATAGGTAGTAGACAGAACCCACGGCTATTGCCCGTCGGTGCAAAACATTCTAAAATTTGGGCCTCAGCGTCAGGACCTTTCCATCTTCAGTTTTCTTTCCAAGACGCTTTCTTCTTGCCCTGCACGTCAATCGTCAAACAAAATTGAGAGAAAGAAAACTTGCCTTCTTACGTGTAGCTTGCCTTTTTTTATCTCTTTCTAATTTTCTTTTCTTTTAGCTGGGTCTTCCGATATTTGTGTACGTACATGTGCTTGCCGGACGGACGCATATAATCAAATACGTACACGCACGCCGCCACCCGAACTCAAATACTTGCCCTCGCATGCATGGATTGGTACGTGATGCTTTTGTGCTAATTGATTTCCTGCTCATGCTCATGCTCATGCTCATGCATGCATATAACTAATCCATCAACCCAAGAGATGCACATTTTTCTCTCTGTCCAAAAAAAAGTGCACTATGGGTATATGCATATTTCATTTTTTCCTTTCTTTTGAATTTGTGCAAGACATTGCTAACACACATTTATGGGCACTCCTTGCTCCATGTATTTGTGCACGATGACCGGAAAAATATTTCACAAGTTATCATTAGACAACATTGTGTAATTTGTTCTCTTTCTTTTTTACTGTTTGTAGTACAAAATCTCGTTGAACAAATACCCCTCACCAAAAAAGTTTGAGCGCGAAGCAATCGAACTTAGTTTGGTGAAAACTTTTTTTTTGTTTAATTCGGCGCATCAACCTATTTTAGACTGAAAGTTGGATCACCCCAGGAATCGGCGCCTCCGAGTGCCCTCCCGAAAATGATGGTTGTATCCAGGAAATGATATGAGACTAGTGCAGGGATGTCCATCTACACTTGTATTTTGGAGGAAGCTTGTTGGATCGTATAACATGCATGATGCCAGTTAACTTAGCAACCCTACTCCGTCTTCATACCATGAAGAAACATCATGCCTTGTCCTGAAAACAAGAAAGAATTTTTTACCAATCTCGCCGCGACCGTCTAGTTTCTACGGTGCCAACCGGCTTGATTGGAGGGTTTCACAGATTCACGCTGGCCGCACTGGCACGTTGCACTGCTCCCATGATCTCCTTGTGTTGATGTAGGCGAGGCATCGGTAGACCGTCGATAGCTCCCCTTCATTGACTGGATCGTCACACCACTCATGGCGTGCCAATTCTGGTGGTACGCCGGGATGCCATCGGCCTTACGAATGATTAAGGGGTTGACGTTGCCCCCATGCTTTATTGTTGTTGAAGACGGGGCCACGGAGACACATCGGCACCACCTTCGTGATCGCAGGTGTTGCCTTCTGGCGCCCATTGTGCATGTCGGTGTAGACCATTGGTCGACGGGCTGTCGTCGGCATTGTCATGGACGCATGGGTATTGTTGCACCCAAACACCCATGACGTAGTTCGATGTAGTGGTTTGTCATCAGAATGCCGTCAACGATGACAGGGAGTGCCTCTCCATGGCTGCAAAGATATTGGAGGAGCACAACTAGGAACACCAAACGAAAAACAGGCGAAAAAGAGAGGAATTTTTTGTGGGTTTTTAAAATGTTGGCTTTCCCGTTATAAACCAGGTATAGGCGTGATATCCGAGAAGGCTACCGAAGAACTTGTCATTGGGAACCGTCGAAAGACCTTGATGATTGCAACTCAACAACTTAAATAGCTTTGGAGTACGTGTAAAAAGACGCCGTGTTTTGGGATGCTTCCGAGAGGCAACAAAAAATCATACTCTAGCCCATCATCATACCTAGGACCCCCACAGCTCAACATGCCCCCTGCACACGCCCCATGAACCCAGAGACTTAGGTGTGATAAGTTCAGGGTAAATGGTTTTAGGACAACAGCTTGGCGATTTTTCTTCATGCATATTGAGGGGTGGTGAACAGCTACCTCCCGCCTTCCTTCCAGTGGGTCCCTTACTGCTTGGGACCACTTGATTGCTTCTTGGACTGTTGGAATTTTTTTTTGAATTCGCTTCTTGGACTTTCTTAATTTCATCTTGATTTCTCACATGGATGATTGATTGGCCGCGGACTTCATGGACTTTTTTTGACATTCGGCTCGAACTATTTGGGGACTCTTCTTCCAGGGTTCTTCGGGACCCACCTTGGGAACTTGGAAGGGAACTGTTCACCTCTATGGACTAGGAAAAACCCTCTAGCCTTTATCCGGGGCTTCTAGTAGTGCACCCCAGGGTTGTCATGTGACTACGCACCGAAACCACTTGTGTTGGGTCAGGAAGCCCTCCATGATCTTTTCCTATGGTCTTCCCTGGAGTGCGAGCCTCTGTGAACACGAGGCATACCGGGAAACATGAAGAGCGCGGGGTCTCAATACTCAGAAGTGCCCAAGTAATCATCTCCGCTGCCTCCGGAAGCATACACCCGGTACGTGTCGTGCATTGTGGGTGTAGGAGCCGCTCCACCTGCAAATCGACACATTGTGCCGCCTTCCAACAAGTCCTAGGGTAGCCCAAACTTCAATCAACAGCGTAGTGCGATAGGGGAAAGCCATTTTTTTGTTGGACTTAGTCCGTAAAATTGGGGAAAACTAGATATATCCACTAAATGCAAAGGAGAATGCACCGTGGATCCGATAGCCCACACAAAAAGTTTCCCCAATAAAAAATCCAAAAGAGGCAAAATTTTAAGAAAAATATTTTTAAGCAACCTTCCGTTGATTGGGGGCATAGGTCGGACTCCCTGGGAATCAACGAGTTGGTATGCTCCCCCGTCGTAGACTTGCCCGATGATGTATGCTCCTTCCCACTTTGGCTAGAACTTGCCCTTCATCTTGTGCGTCATGATGATGGACCGCCTAAGCACGCTGACCAACTTGCCTTTTCGGAAGACACATTTCTTGACGAGCTTGTCGTAAGCTCTCACCATATTCTGGCGGTAAAGCTCCAGGTTCTGTAGGGCATGAAGTCACCCCTCTTCAAGGGCGTTGAGCTCCTGAAACCGTAGTTGTACCTGTTCGTCTTGGGTGATCTCATCTTGGATAGCCACCCTCAAAGAGGGTAGCTGGACCTCCCGTGGTAGGACCGCTTCACTCCCGTAAACGAGAGAAAATGGAGTCGCCCGTGTTGGGGTATGGACCATAGTGCGGTACGCCCACAAGGACTCGAGGAGATGGCCGTGTCAGTCTCTCATGTTCCTTGTCACTGTCTTCTTGAGTATCTTTCCGAGTGTCTTGTTGACTGGATGACTTGCCTTCGCCTCGTCGCTGCCTGGCAAGATATGGATTGCTTCATCGGTAAAGACAAGTCGGTGGAGTACAGCTTCGCCTTGTCGGAGCTTGGACGATGTCGAGGAAGCGTGTTGATGTAGAAGTTGGAGAAGACTTGCGTGTCGCCGCATGACAGCGGTGCTAAAAGATGACGATAATACTAGCTCGTCGATGTAGACCTTGGGGCGTTGCAGTTACGGGGATGACCTTCGCTCGATGTAGAAGAAAGGCGGCATGTCGGTGGAGTCTGTGTCCTCGCCAGGTAGTAAGTCAAAGAAGATGACGATGTCATGTGGACATCCGTCGGCATCAATGTAGATGACGCCCTCGCCAGATGAAGAGTTGATGAAGATTGCGACGCCGTGTAGTGTGACGTCGATGAAGATGGTGATGCATGTTGATGTAGCAGCGTTCCTCGTTATGCTGGAGGTTGATGATGGCGCCTCCAACATGGTCACGGGTGGTGTAGATGGCCCAACTTTTGGTGCGCTCCATGTTGGCGAGGAGCAAGCGGCACGCCCACCATAGGCGTGCTCCGAGGCTATGTAAATGGCACCCGCGTTCGGGCGATGCTTCACATTGGAGGCGGTCTGGACGATGCTCCATGTCTAGTGAGCTCCACATTGGCAGCGGTGTGGACGTCACCACGCCTTGGTCGAGCCCCCTGTTGGTAGAGGCGCAAAAGCCGTGCCCGCCTTTTGGGAGCTCCAAGAAGGTGTAGACGGTGCTCGCCCTTAAGCAAGCTCAGTGTTGGTGACGATGTAGGTGACGCTCCTCCTAGGGCGCTAACATGTTTGTGACGGTGTAGACCGACCACCACACAAGGCTAAGCTCCTTGTTGGCGGCGGTTTAGACCAAACCCCGCCCGGACCAAGCTCCGAGTGGGAGGCAGCAATGTAGATGATATCTCCGGCTTGGGAAAGCTGTGGGATGACGGTCGAGAAGCCGC
The DNA here is from genome assembly GCF_002162155.2 of Triticum dicoccoides. Lineage (NCBI taxonomy): Eukaryota > Viridiplantae > Streptophyta > Magnoliopsida > Poales > Poaceae > Triticum > Triticum dicoccoides. Next base: position 575,698,002 of record NC_041391.1, on the reverse strand, counting down.
CCCATCTTTTGAGATATCTATGTCAGTGGTGGAGAAGAAAGAGCTCCGCCTAGCCAAGCTCCATGGCAATGGAGGTATATGGTGCCCTGCCTTGGGGCACTCCATGTTGATGGCGGTGTAGATAGCACCCTGCCTTGGGGCACTCCATGTCGGCGACGGTGATGTAGATGGATCTCCACACCTTGGGCAAGCTCCGCGACGATGGTGGTGTGGACAACACACCACCTTAGGATAGCTCCATATCGGCGATGGTGAACAACCCCCACCATGGACCAGTCACATATCACGTCGGGAGAGCTGCAGTTTGTGGTTGCATTAATGATGCTTCACCTGGAGAGAACGGGTGGCGCATGGTGCTGAGTGGGCGATGCAGCTCTGTCTGCCATCACCTTGAGTTGTGGCTGAGCCCCCCGCCTAGGCGGGATGCGTGTAGTGGTGGAAGTGTTTGTTGTGGAGGTCCCATGGCTGCCATCGTTGAGTGGGTCAAGTGTTTCATCGTATTTGTCATGAACATCGTTTTGAGCATGGGGGCATGTTAGTATGCCCCCACTCTAAGTGGCGAGTCGGTGATGACTCGATGCGTCGTGGTGTTGGCGTTGGTGGCTCTGACTGGGAGCCGAGCCGGATAGAGGATGAAAGGATGTCGCACTAGCCCTCCTGTTGACAGTATTAGCACAGAGGCGTTGAGCTGCCTCCATGTCTTCATGGATGTCTACCCTGGATGAATCCTTCAATAGGGCACGCACTTCAAGCATTAGCTTGTGACGCTCCTTCATCTTGTTGGCGGTCTCCCACCTTTGCGCCTTCTTCGACTGCACATTTCAAAGTTGCACAGTATCCCGAGCTTGGGGCACATAGACCTTCTCGCCAAGCTCGATGATGACCATGGGCGGCAATGATCTGAACTGTACCATCATTGGCTCCGAGTTGCCGCCGCGGGATAATCCACCTGCATGAAAGGGTTCTTACTAGTGGAGATCCTTGCAGCATGTTGTGCACATTGGGATATTGGCGAAGACGATTTCGATGACCACATCGAAGCAAAGATGGGAGGAGAACCAAGTCCCATCAGGCGTGCCAATTTATTTGACACGAAAAAAATCTTAATGTGCACTCCGGGAGAAGGGAAGAGAAGGAGTATGGATTTCTCTCATGCGCCGGGGAAAAGAAAAAATGCGGGCGTGCCAGTGTACCGTGGTACACAATGAAAACAAAGAGATGGGGACAGTATTTTATTAATCAAAAGGATATAAATATAATTCCTGATATGCGCTCCGTGGCCTACTAGCGCGGCCTGCCTGACTATAGCGATTGTGGTCTCTGGTTCCCGGGGCCTCGGAAGGCTCCCGGTTAATTACTCCCGCGGGTTGCTCCGCGAGATACTCCGATTAAGCCGTGTGGTCGTCTTCGTCGTCTTCGCTTCGCGTTCTCCATGCATGATGATGATGGTGTGTGTGTGTGTGGTGTGGGCGGAGGCAAATCCTGTGTCCTCGTCGCTACACGTGCTGCTCAAAACATGGCTTTGTGCTAGCCATGTCTGCCCTTGCTGTCGCGCCTCATCGGTCTTGACAGCGTTGATGTAGTCGGTGTTGAAGTTGCATGGGTCCTGCTTGACTTGGACTTCTTGATGATGTAGCGGCTTTGTCGGGGTAAGCAAGGGGTTGCCTCGCGAGAGTATTCTTTTTTTTTTTGAGACCGGCGTCGGTGTAAAACCAACACATGCTCGTATCGGCAATGCGAGTGTGGTTGGCACCTCGTCTCGGCTGGACACCGAGTTTACGGTGGTCCGTCAAGACAAAGGATGCCACCTCACATGGCCATAGAAAGGTGACATCTTAGAGGCCACATCGCCTTGGGTTGATGCTACACCAAGGGTGACCTGAACGCCGGCGATGCCATGGGCCTGTACACCAAACGACCTGTTCGCCGTGATGGGTGTGCCTCACTTGATTGGATGCCGAGTCTATGGCAGTCCGCTTTGTCAAGGATGCTGCCTGGAAGCCCGTGGGAGATGATGTTGTAGAGCTCACGTCGCCTTGGGTGGGTGCTACACCGAAAGGGGACCCATACGCCGGGGACCTGTTCGCCATGGTGGGTGTGCCTTCTTAGGTGGGACTGGTCTCGGACTGCATCGTCGTGAGCACCGGTTCCGCCATGTCATCTCCTCTGGGAAGAAAGACACCAGACCTATGCACCGTGATCGGAACGCCATGGACCTGTGCACCGGAGAGACATGTTTGTCACGATGGGTGCCTCGTCTCAGCTAAACGCGATATTCGGTGGTTTGCCGAGACAAGTATCACGCCGAGACCTGTACGCCATGAACCTGTTCGCCATGGTGGGTGTGCCTTCATAGGTGGGACTGGCCCCAGGCTGCATCGTTGTGAGCACCGATTCCGCCACGTCATCTCCTCCGGGAAGCAAGACACCAAAGATGTGCACCGTGATTGGAACGCCATGGACCTGTGCACTGGAGAGACCTGTTCGTCATGGACTTGCCTCGGGCTACGTCGTCGCGAGCTCCGGCTCCGCCATGGCGTCTCCTCCGGGAAGCAAGGGGCGAGACCTGTTTGGGGCATCATGGATCTGTGCACCGGTGGCCTGTTCGCCGAGGACCTGTGCGTCGGAACATGTACACCGTGATTGGAACATCATGGACCTGTGCATTGGGGACATATTCGCCATGACCTGTGTGTCGTGACTTGTTCGTCGGGGGCATGTAGGCCGCCTTGGTAGAGCACCAGGGCTAGCGGTTGGGCTGCGTTCGTTGGTGAGCTCCGGCTGCTCCTGGGTCATTTTCAACCAAGAACATGACGCTTGAAGACGAAGAGCTTAATGTAGACAAACTTTGATGAAGTCTGTGTAGTGTCCTGGTCCAATGAAATCGTCTCCGGCGGCGACGACGGGATCGAGTACGTACTCTCCGTGCATAGTGCATGCATACTGGATGTGAGGGAGAAACAAAAGAAAGAAAAATTAAATAATCATCTCACCATAGGGGAACGTGAGCTTCATGTTCATGTTGCTGCCGCCGGGGTTCCTTGCACTTGTACAAGCCGGCCGGATGGATGCGTGAGATGATGTTGCGGCCGTGTGGGTTCTGGGCGTGCGTGAGTTCTCCTTTTGTGTGAGTTGTGTTCTTCTGGGTGCCAAAGTCCTTGGTATTTATAGGGAGGAGTCAAACCCTCTGGGCCGCACGTCGGCGCAAACCTTCCGATATTTGGGGTTTCCATCTTAAAACATGCCTTTCTATGCCATCGTTCTTCTTGCTCTGCACGGCTGCAACACAAATCTTAACATACCTAGCTAGCTAGCTCCAGACTGAACGTGTGATTCTTTGGGAGATCAAAACATGCCATGTTCATGTATATCTGTTTAATAACACCAAAGAAAATAACACGTAAAACCCATACATATATCCAAACTAGCGTTTGTATTGGTTTAGAAAAAAAACAAGTTAACCGAGCATTGTACGGGTGTTATGTACACCGGCAAGCTTGCCGGCCGGCCGAGATACCCAAATACGTATATATGTATCAAGTTTAGGCAAAGCTAGCCACGTACATGCAAACCTTCTTTTTCTTGAACATGCATGCATAAGGTAAGTGTATATGATAATAAACCAAATCTCACCTATAATACTCTTTTTGCCGATGAATAATGAGTCGTCCTCGGACATCTTCTTACAAGGCAAGTTCAGTTTCCAATTTTTATACAAGGAAGCTACATCCTCAACATAGACCAAAGCTCCCGGTTGATGCTATTTCTTGACGCATCCGACCAGGGCTCTCGCACGGATCTTGCCATGTAAACATCATATGAGATCCTTTAAAGATGAGACCCTGGGCAGCATCTCAAAGCACACAAATTCACCCATTGTCGACGACACGTTCTATTGGAAGAAAAACAAAAGGTACAACTTCGTTATCTCTTCACAAGCCAATGCATTGCTTTACCTATGCATGTCTTGAATACATGCAAGCAGAACATGTGTTTCTTGGTCTCCTGCTAATTTTGAATTTGTTGTCTTCCCCCGTGTCATCAGGATACCATGGGAAAGAGGTCTGGGTGCAGTCGAGATGCTGACGACTTGACGAGTGGTACTAAGAAAAGCAAAGGTGAATCGACTCCTCCCCCACTGCCAAGCAGGTCAAAAGGTAGCTCTAGCGGTGTGGAGTATACGCGCTTGACGCCTCCGTTGCCGAGTGCACCACAATCTTCATGACATCAACCTAGCCACAACTCCAAAAATTCTGACAGGACGGTCCTCTCCCTTGACGCCGATGCTCCGCCACTAGGGAACCTGGAGGTAAAGAAAATAGTAATAATACCAGTAACAAATAAAACTTGTATGAATGCATTTCTTCCTTTAATCCCGCGTATATCATGTGTGCATGCAGGACAAGCTCGAAGATGTGTTGCCGCACGTGCCTATGAGTCACGGCGTGGAGCGACTCCTAAACGAGGTGATGGAAGGCATGGACCAAGACGATTTGGTCACCAAATCGGCACCTCCAGGTGGGTCTAGTTCGGCAGAAAAACACACATCACCATCAGCGAGTGATCCAGCTGCGAATTCTTCAACTGCGGCACGGAACGATCTCATTGCCAAATCCACCTTCCTGGTGACAAAACCTGCTTCTCTAGCAACATCAACTGGGACCACTGAAGCAAACAAAAAAGGGTCACCAGGAGCTAACAAAAAAAGGGTGACTGTGAATAGGCCAAGATCGTCTGCTTTTAGTACGTGTATACTACCCCAGCCCTCTTGCATATTCTGTCTATCTTTTTTATATGCTCTCTTGACTCTCTTTCTTTTTTCAGATGTCACAAACAAGTCAACTAAATTAGAAGACTTCTACTCCCCTGAAGTAAAGGAGCTCCAGGCAATACTTGAGAGACACTAGAACATCCTTGCTGGAGAAACTCAAAGTCCCTCTAGGTAACAACATCTCGACGCCAAGCCTTGTCCTCCCGCCTGGAACATCAGCAAAGTATATCTCCATAGGACTCAAAGATATACAAGAGGCGTTAAGGAAGCAGCCGATCAATGAGGAGCTAACCATAACTAGAATAGAGTCTGTGATAAGTATGTGGAGGATCCCGTATGCAAACGAGGTCCCGCCTGACCTTGAGATTCTGATTCACCATCCTGAAGAAGTGGTGGCTCGTCTGGGCGGAAAGGGTGGTCTTGCCACCTCCCACACATCGGCACTCGCGCCGGCGCAAGTGTCGTCTCTACTGGAGAAACTCGATGCAGCTCATGCGGGGATCACTCAAGGACTTCGCCACCTCGAGAAGGAAGGGCCGCGCCTAGAGGGACGCCTTGGTGACCTTGCCTCCATTTGCAACAGGCAAAAGAAGTTAGCTGAAGAACATCGGACACTTGCCGGCAAACATCAACAGCTTGCCGAGGAGTACAAGGCCCTTTGCGAGAAGGAAACCGAGATGGCGGCACTGGCCGAAAAGCGCACAGGCGTCCTAGCTGACATGATGAATTCTAGCTCCCGCCATCTTGAAGCTCACGAGGATGCCATCCGGACTTCTTCGAAGGTGGCCGAGTCACACGAAAGACACCGTGCAGAGGCGACTTCCTTCCTGGCCACTGGGGGAACACTTCCGGAGATCGCTATAGTCCTCGCATACAAAGCTCCCGAGTGAGGGAGCGGACTAGAGATCATGGTCTGATTTTTACTCGCCGGGTCCGTCATCACGGCCGCCACGTATAACTTAGGTATATATCTCCATTGTATATATTGCCACCTTTATGCATGCATGTATGTGCGTAGGCAGCCGGGCATATATGTGTACGTGCTACATTATCAAACTTGCCTCTGTATAGTCTGCATCATGATTTCATGCATGCATGTGCATATACAAGTACGTGCGTGCATGTGCCATGCAAAGGTATTTTGCCTTTGCATCAAAACTTCTCTTTGTAGGTATAACCTGCATGAAAATTCATCAATAAAAAGAAATTATTATTTTATGCAATACTGCACAAAAACCCCTCGAACAAATGCCCCCTCGTCGAGTTGAGATTGAGTGCAAAGCAAATCGAGCTTGACTCGACGAATATTTCTTCTGGATTGATTCAGTGCACCAACATGTGTGAAACCTGAAGAACAGAAGAAGTATCGAGCCTCTCTGTGACGCTGTGCAAGCGGTTCCAAAGATGATAGTCTAGTAACAATGTAAATTGGTGTAGGCATGTCCATCTACACTTGAATTCTTTTAAGGAGCTCGTTGGATTGTATAATGGGAACGATGCCAGTCAACAAAAGCAACCCTATTCCGTCTTCATTCCATGGCGAAACATCATGCCTTATCCTGAAAAAAATATTTACCAATCTCGTCACGACCGTCTAGCTGCTACGGCGCCAGCTGACTTGATTGGAGGGTTCCACATATTCACGCTGGCCGCACTGGCGCGTTGCACTGCTCCCGTGATCTCCTTGTGTTGATGTAGGTGAGGCATCAGTAGACCGTCGATAGCTCCCCTTCGTTGAGCAAACTGTCACACCATCCATGGTGTGACAATTCTGGTGGTGTGCCGGGACGTCATCAGCCTTACGGATAATGGAGGGGTTGACGTTGCCCCCATGCTTCATTGTTGCTGGAAACGGGGTTGCGGAGACGAATCTGCTCCACCTTCGTGAGCGCAGGCGTTGCCTTCTGGTGCCCATCGTGCGTGTCGGTGTAGACCATTAGTTTTCGGGCTGTCATCAGTGTTGTCAGGGATGCCTGGGTATTGCTGCACCCAAACACCCAAGACGTAGTTCGATGTAGTGGTTTTTGCTTGAATGCCGTCAACGATGACAGGGAGTGTCTCACCATGGCTGCAAAAGATGTTGGAGGAGCACAACTAGGAACACCAAACGAAAACAGGCGACAAAGAGAGGGGAAAAAAGATTGGGTTTTGAAATGTTGGCTTTCTCGTTATACACCAGCTATACGCGTGATATCCGAGAAGACTACCGAAGGACTTGTCATTGGGAACCATTGAAATACCTTGATGATTGCAACTCAACAAATTAAATAGCTTTGGTGTACGTGTATGAAGACCACGTGTTTCGGCATGCTTCTGAGAGGCAACAAAAATTCATACTCTAGCCCATCATCATACTGAGGGCCCCCACAGCTCAACGTGCCCCCCTGCACATGCCCCATGAGCCCAGCGACTTGGGTGTGATAAGTTCAGGGTAAATGGTTTTGGGACAACAGTTTGGCGATATTTCTTCATACATATTGAGGGGTGGTGAACAGCTACCTCCCGCCTTCCTTCTAGTGGGTCCCTTACTGCTTGGGAACACTTGATTCTCCCAAGTAATCATCTCCGCTGCCTCCGGAAGCATACACTTGGTATGTGTCGTGTATTGTGGGTGTAGGAGCCTCTCCAGCTGCAAATCGACACATTGTGCCGCCCTCCAACAAGTCCTAGGGTAGCCAAAACTTCAATCAAAAGCGTAGTGCAATAGGGGAAAGCCATTTTTTTGTTGGACTTAGTCCGTAAAAATTGGGGAAAACTAGATGTATCGACTGAATGCAAAGGAGAATGCACCGTGGATCCGATAGCCCACAGAAAAAGTTTCCCCAATAAAAAATCCAAAAGAGGCAAAATTTTAAGAAAAATATTTTTTAAGCAACCTTCCTTTGATTGGGGGCATAGGTCGGACTCCCTGGGAATCAACGAGTTGGTATGCTCCCCCATTGTAGACTTGCCCGATGATGTATGGTCCTTCCCACTTTGGCTAGAACTTTCCCTTCATCTTGTGCATCACGATGATGGACCGCCTAAGCACGCGGACCAACTCGCCTTTTCGGAAGACACGTTGCTTGACGAGCTTGTCGTAAGCTCTCACCATATTCTGGCGGTAAGCTCTAGGTTTTGTAGGGCATGAAGTCACCCTCAAGGGCGTCGAGCTCCTGAAACCGTAGTTGTACCTGTTCGTCTTGGGTGATCTCATCTTGGATTGCCACCCTCAAAGAGGGTAGCTGGACCTCCCGTGGTAGGACCACCTCACTCCCGTAAACGAGAGAAAATGGAGTCACCCATGTTGGGGTACGGACCGTAGTGCGGTACGCCCACAAGGACTCGAGGAGATGGCCGTGTCAGTCTCTCTTGTTCCATGTCACTTTCTTCTTGAGTATCTTGCCGAGTGTCTTGTTGAAGGCTCCGATTGTGTCATTGGCTTGGTGTAGATGGTGGGGATGTGGTGATGAAGTGAAGGGGAGAGCGGTACGCCCATCGCTCCGGCCATGCTTAGCCATGTACCTTCGTCTTGTCAATTGTCCGATGATGAAGTGGGCGGCCTTCGCCTCGTCAGTGCTCGGCCTGGTGGTGTCCGCCTTGTCGGTGTCGGACTGGATGACTTGCCTTCGCCTCATCATGCCTGGCAAGATATGGATTGCTTCATCGGTAAAGATAAGTCGATGGAGTACAGCTTCGCCTTGTCGGAGCTTGGACGATGTCGGGGAAGCGTGCTGATGTTGAAGTTGGAGAAGACTTGCGTGTCGCCGCATGACAATGGTGCTAAAATATGACGATAATACTAGCTTGTCGATGTAGACCTTGGGGCGTCGCAGTTACGGGGATGACCTTCGCTCGGTGTAGAAGAAAGTGGCGTTCCGGTGGAGTCTGTGTCCTCGCCAGGTAGTAAGTCAAAGAAGATGATGATGTCATGTGGACATCCGTCGGCATCAATGTAGATGACGCCCTCGCCATATGAAGAGTTGATGAAGATTGCAACGCCGTGTCGATGTAGTCGGATGGCAGCGTATCAATGTAGTCGGTGTCCCCGCCGAGTGTGACGTCGATGAAGATGCTGACGGCATGTTGATGTAGCAGCGTTCCTCGTTATACCGGAGGTTGATGATGATGCCTCCAACATGGTCGCGGTGGTGTAGATGGCCCAACTTTTGGTGCGCTCCATGTTGGCGAGGAGCAAGCGGCACACCCACCATAGGCGTACTCCGAGGCTATGTAAATGGCACCCGCGTTCGGGCGATGCTTCACATTGGAGGCGGTCTGGACGATGCTCCACGTCTAGTGAGCTCCACATTGGCAGCGGTGTGGACGTCACCACGCCTTGGTCGAGCCCCCTGTTGGTAGAGGCGCAAAAGCCGTGCCCGCCTTTTGGGAGCTCCAAGATGGTGTAGACGGTGCTCGCCCTTAAGCGAGCTCAGTGTTGGTGACGATGTAGATGACGCTCCTCCTGGGGCGCTAACATGTTTGTGACGGTGTAGACCAACCACCACACAAGGCTAAGCTCTTTGGTTGCGGCGGTTTAGACCAAACCCCGCCCGGACCAAGCTCCGAGTGGGAGGCAGCAACATAGATGATATCCCCGGCTTGGGAAAGCTGTGGGATGACGGTCGAGAAGCCGCCCCATCTTTTGAGATATCTATGTCAACGATGGAGAAGAAAGAGCTCCGCCTAGCCAAGCTCCGTGGCAACGGAGGTATATGGCGCCCTGCCTTGGGGCACTCCATGTCGATGGCGGTGTAGATAGCGCCCTGCCTTGGGGCACTCCATGTCGGCGACGGCGATGTAGATGGATCTCCACACCTCGGGCAAGCTCCGCGACGGTGGTGTGGACAATGGAACACCTTAGGATAGCTCCATATCAGCGATGGGAGAACAACCCCATCATGGACCAGTCACGTTTCACATTGGGAGAGCTCAGTTTGTGGCTGCATTAATGACGCTTCACCTGGAGAGAACAGGGTGGCACATGGTGCCGAGTGGGCGATGCAGCCCTGTCCGCCATCACCTTGAGTTGCGGCCGAGCCCCCCGCCTAGGCGGGATGCGTGTAGTGATGGAAGTGTTTGTTGTGGAGGTCCCATGTCTGCCATCTTTGAGTGGGTCGAGGGTTTCTCTCATCGTATTTGTCATGAACATCGTTTTGAACATGGGGGCATGTTAGGATGCCCCAACTCTAAGTGGTGAGTCGGTGAAGACTCGATGTGTCGTGGTGTTGGCGTTGGCGGCTCTGAGTGGGAGCCGAGCCGGATAGAGGATGAAAGGATGTCGCACTAGCCCTCTTGTTGACAGTATTAGCACGGAGGCGTTGAGCTGCCTCCACATCTTCATGGATGTCTACCCTTGATGACTCCTTCAACAGGGAACGCACTTCAAGCATTAGCTTGCGATGCTCCTTCATCTTGTTGGCGGTCTCCCACCTTTGCGCCTTCTTCGACTGCACATTTCAAAGTTGCACAAGATCCCAAGCTTGGGGCACATAGACCTTCTCGCCAAGCTCGATGATGACCATGGGCGGCAATGATCTGAACTGTACCATCATTGGCTCCGAGTTGCCGCCGCGGGATAATCCACCTGCATGAAAGGGTTCTTACTAGTGGAGATCCTTGCAGCATGTTGTGCACATTGGGATATGGGCGAAGACGATTTCGACGACCACAGAGAAGCAAAGATGGGAGGAGAACCAAGTCCCACCGGGCGTGCCAATTTGTTTGATACGAGAAAAATCTTATAATGCTCCGGATGAAGGGAAGAGGGGGAGTTTGCTTTCTCTCATGCGCCGGGGAAAAGAAAAGTGTGTAGGCGTGCCAATGTACATAGTACACAAAAATGGTATGGGAAGCAAGTATTTCATTAATCTCATCGGATAAACAAAATTACAAGATCCCATAAAAAAGAATGCGCTCCGTGGCCTACTAGCGCGGCCTGCCTGACTATGGCGATATGCGGTCTCCTGGTTCCCGGGGTCTCGAAAAGCTCTCGGTTAATTACTCTCGCGGGTTGCTCTGCGAGATACCTCCGATTAAGCCATGTGGTCGTCTTCGTCGTCTTCGCTTTGTGTTCTCCATGCATGATGATGATGGTGTGTGTGTATGGTGTGGGCGGCGGCAAAGCCCGTGTCCTCGTCAGTACACGTGCCGCTCAAAACATGGCTTTGTGTTGGCCACGTTCGCTGGTGCCGTCGCGCCTCGTCAGTCTTGACAACGTTGATGTAGTCGGTGTTGAAGTTGTATGGGTCCTGCTCAGCTCGGACTTCTTTACGATGTAACGGCTTCATCGGGTATGCAAGGGGTTCGCCTCGCGGGAGTATTCTTATGGAGACAGGCGTCGGTGTAAAACCAACGCTCGCTCGTATCGGCAGTGTCGGTGTGGTTGGCGCCTCATCTCGGCTGGACGCCGTGTTTACGGCGGTCCTCAAAGACAAGGGCACCGCCTCACGGGGCCATCAGAAGTTAGTGTTGGCAGAGTCACATTGCCTCCTCGCCATCACGCCTCATCTTCATGGGCTTCGGGTCGTGGAGACCGTCATGTGGCACCATCTTCTCCTAGAGGTCACGGACAACACCAAGGGTGTGTGTTATCTTCTTGGCCCCGTGTCGCGGGCTCCATCTTGACGAGGTAGACTTGGTGTTGATGTCCTGCGAGCTCCATACCTCCGGTCCAATGTGTTGATGTTGACGTTGGTGGTGTCCTCCTTGCAAGCTCCACGCCGCGATTCTCCGCGGTACCGAGTGTTGGCGCTGGGCAGCGTCTTGGTGAGCTCCGCGCTGCCATCCAAGGCGGCACAGTGGCGGCATCTTTGCGAGTCTCCACGCCTTTGTCCTCAATGGCGCCGATTTGATGAAGAAGATGACGGGCGTTGTCCTAGCGAGCTCCATCTCGCCATCCTCCGCGGCACGCGGCACCATCCCTACGTGCTCCGCGCCTTCAGGCTCCAGCTTGATGAAGTAGATGTCGGCGGTATCCTCAATGGGCGCCACGCCTCCGTCCTCTAGCTCCAGCATGACGAAGTGGATGGCAGGCATCCTTTTTGCGAGCTCCCCGTCATGATCCTTGCGGCACCAAGTTGATGCTGTTGACATTGGTGCCATCTTTGCGAACTCCATGGCGCCATCCACCGTGGCACGGCGGCGGCATCCTCCCGAGGCTCCACGCCTTTATCCTCCATGGCGCCGGCTTGATGAAGTTGACACTAGCACCGTCTTGGCGAACTTCGCGCCGTGATCCACCGCGGCACGGCGGCGGCATCCTCGCAAGCCTCCCCACCTTCGCCCTCCATTGCGCTAGCTTGATGATGAAAACGAGGGCGTCGTCCTAGCGAGCTCCATATCGCCATCCACGACGGCATCCTCGCGAGCCTCGCGCCTTCTGGGCTCCAGCTTGACGAAGTAGACATCGTCGGCCTCATCACCAAGGGCGGCCACCAACCAAGGAGTCCAACGGGCTGCGCGCCGGCAGCCCCATCGGTATTGCCATCGCCTTCAACGGCATCCTTGCATAAGGTGTCGGCGGGCTGCGAGATTGCATGCTCCACCAATATAGTCTTCGGCGCCAATTGTATGATGACTTGCTCATGTGCATGAATGTTGTATGCCAAGGAGAAACAAGAAAATAGATGCATTAGTTCAAAGTGTCACCATCGGAGAATGTGTGCTTCATCATGGCGCCTCCTGGACTGTGTTTTCTCCTTCCTCCTTGTTGTCTGCGATGACGCCGGATGGCGGGATGAGGTGGTAGTCTGATGTTGCTGCGTGGGTTTGCTGTGCGCGTGATGGCGGCGTTGTGGTGGCTGGATGTGTTCGGGTGTGGTGTTGCGTGCGTGGTGTGTTGGCTCCAGGGGTGTCCTTAGGTGTCATGCAAATAGATGATAGCACGTAGAAGAAGAAGATTATTGTATGGTGACTACGTCTCTCCTTGTGCATGTATTTCCACGGCCGGAGTGCATGCTTGTCCGTCGTTCATCCGATCTCCACGATGCTGCCACCACGGGCGCGTCTCTTCCTCGATGCCGCCGTCGCGGCCACATCTTCTTCTGCGTGCTTTCTCTTCTCTCCTCTGCTCTCTTTGTGCGGCACCTGATAGATGAAAAACACACAATATCAAATAAAATTAGTCAGCGGGGCTTGGTCTGCTCCTGTTTCTTCATCTCCTCGGGCGCCTGCATGCTCGCCGTGGGCAGGCCGCCGCCATGGACGTGACCGGCGTCTCTCCTCATGGGCTCATCACATCGGCTGCATGGATTGCGAACGCGCCGTCGTCTCCTTGGTTGCGTTCGTTGTTGCGCTGCCCCGGGGTGCGTGAGATGTGTTAGCTAGCTCTTGGCCTCTGCTGCTTACCTTCTCACCTGGATGGCTTCCTCCTCCCCCTCGCTTTGGATCGGGTCCTCATGTATTTATAGGTAGTAGACAGAGCCCACGGCTATTGCCCGTCGGTGCAAAACATTCTAAAATTTGGGCCTCGGTGTCAGGACCTTTCCTTCTTCAGTTTTCTTTCCAAGACGCTTTCTTCTTGCCCTGCACGTCAATCGTCAAAAAAAATTGAGAGAAAGAAAACTTGCCTTCTTACGTGTAGCTTGCCTTTTTTAGTTCTTTCTAATTTTCTTTTCTTTTAGCTGGGTCTTCCGGTATTCGTGTATGTACATGCGCTTGCCGGACGGCCGCATATAATCAAATACGTACACGCACGCTGCCACCCGTACTCAAATACTTGCCCTCGCATGCATGGATTGGTACGTGATGCTTTTGTGCTAATTGATTTCATGCTCATGCACGCATATAACTAATCCATCAACCCAAGAGATGCACACTATTCTCTCTGTCCAAAAAAAAGTGCACTATGCATATATGCATATTTCATTTTTTTTCCCTTTCTTTTGAATTTGTGCAAGACATTGCTAACACACATTTATGGGCACTCCTTGCTCCATGTATTTATGCACGATGACCGGAAAAATATTTGCACAAGTTATCATTAGATAACATTGTGTAATTTATCCTCTTTCTTTTTTAATGTTTGTAGTACAAAATCTCGTCGAACAATACTTTGCTGCAGATACTAAGTTATCCAGGTGTGGTTGAATTGACTCAGCTACTAATACTTGAGAATATTCTTTGGATCCCCTTGTGTCAAATCAATAAATTTGGGTTGAATACTCTACCCGCGAAAGCTGTTGTGATCCCCTATACTTGTGGGTTATCAAGACTAATTTTTGGTTGCCTTGCGGGAAATATATAATTTTGTGCAAATCGAAGAAGAGAGTCTCCCACAAGCTTGGGGGATGCTTCTCCGATTACTTGATAATTTGCCTGATCAACCTCTTAAGAGAAAAATGAAATACCTTATATCTTTTATAATGGACTAACCGATACTTCCAAAGACTACTTGGATAGTTGTGCTGGTTGTGTTTTCAGGGAAAGAACAGTTGACCAAGCTGAATTACTATTGAATAATATGTTAACTAGTGAAAATAATTGGACTCTTCCTGAGCTAATTCCTGAGGCAATTCTTGAGCCAATTGAGCCAGCTCCTGAGCCTATTCCTAAACCACTCCGAAGAAGAGGAGTGTTCTATTTGTCAGTCCTGAAGATATGCAAGAGGCAAAGAAATCTATAAAGGAAAAATGTATTAAAGCTGAAGATGTTAAGAATTTACGACCTATTGAAGAAATACATGGTCTTAATATACCGCCTGTTGAAGAAACACTTTGTCTTGATAACCCGACACAGGTAGTAAAGGTAAATTCTCTTTATAGATATGATAAAGTTGAAATCCCGTCTACTAAATTTCATAGCCCATGCTTAGATGAATTTGATGACTTTATGGCTAGACAAGAAAGTTTTAATGCTTATGTTGGTAGAGAATTAAAGAATAATGCTTTCGAGATAGGATGCTTGAGTGATTATATGGCTAGAGTTAAAGGTGAACTTAAACTCATTAGCAAATATGCTTCTATGGTTACCACTCAAGCATAACAAGTACTTAAAGCTCAAAGTGATTTGCTTGATGAATTAAATAATAAACATGACTTTGCTATTAGAGTGGCTACTAGAACTGGTAGAATGGCTCAGGAACCTTTGTATCCTGAAGTCCACACTAAGAGAATCGAGCAGGATTCTCAGAGAAATAATTTAGAGGCACCTAGTTCTTCTAAGAAGAAGAAAAAGAAAAATGATAGGACTTTGCATGCTTCTAGTGAACCTGTTATAGACACACCTGGGAATCCCAATGATATTTATATTTCTGATGCTGAAACACAATCAGGTGATGAACATGAACCTGGTGATAATGTTAATGATAATGTTCATATTGGTGCTCAACCTAGCAATAACAATGATGTAGAGGTTGAACCTATTGTTGATCTTGATAACCCACAATCAAAGAATCAACGTTATGATAAAAGAGACTTTGTTGTTAGGAAGCACGGTAAAGAAAGAGAACCATGGGTTCAGAAAGCCATGCCCTTTCCTCCTAAACCATCGAAGACAAAGGATGATGAGGATTTTGAGCGCTTTGCTGAAATGATTAGACCCATCTTCTTACGTATGCGCTTAACTGATATGCTTAAATTAAATCCTTATGCTAAATATATGAAGGATATCATTACAAATAAAAGAAAGATACCGGAAGCTGAAATTTCCACCATGCTTGCTAATTATAACTTTAAGGGTGGAATACCAAAGAAACTTGGAGATCCAGGGGTACCAACTATACCATGCTCCATTAAAAGAAATTATGTTAAAATTGCTTTATGTGATCTTGGAGCCGGTGTTAGTGTTATTCCTCTCTCTTTATATCATAGACTCGAATTGAATAAGTTGGCACATACTGAAATATCTTTGCAAATGGCTGATAAATCAACTGCTATACCTATCGTTATTTGTGATGATGTGCCTGTTGTGGTTGCAAATGTCACTATCTTAACAGACTTTGTTATCCTTGGTATTCCCGAGGACGATAGTATGTCGATTATCCTTGGTAGACCCTTTTTGAATACTGCAGGGGCTGTTATTGATTGCAACAAAGGCAATGTGACTTTTCATGTTAATGGTAATGAGCATACGGTACACTTTCCGAGGAAACAACCTCAAGTTCATAGCATCAATTCTATTGGAAAAATTCCAACTATCATTATTGGAGGTTTTGAATTTCCTCTTCCTACTGTCAAGAAAAAGTATGATATTCTTATTGTTGGGGATGTTCATATCCCCGTTGAGGTAACCTACTGTTATTCAAAATTTCTCCGGTTATATGTTATTCGGAATGAGTTTGTTAACAAGACTTGATCAACCTTGTTAGTGGATTCTTTTTTATGATCATGAGATGGATGAAACTAGAAGGCACAACCTTCTGTACCCTCTTTTTACTTTCTATTATTTAGAATAAATAAAGAAAAAATAATATTATCTGTCTGTTTCTGAATTATCCGTGTAATAAAAAAATATCCCGAAAATAAAAGTGCTCCAAACGCCCTGCAAATTTAGTATGATTTTTTATGGAATATTTGAGGATTTTAGGCATTGAGAACATAGCAGGGGGGCAAGCACCTGACCACGAGGGTGGAGGGCGCGCCAACACCCCCTGGGCGCGCCCCCTGTCTCGTGAGCCCACGGTGGGCCCCCTCCACTTATTCTTGCACCCACACACTCCATCTCCCCCCCCAAAATCCCCATCCAGCTCAAGCACGAGTTCTAGCTCATTTTGCTGCGATTTTCGATCTCCTTGCTCAAAGCTCCATTCACAAAACTGCTTTGGGAGATTGTTGCTTGGTATGTGACTCCTCCATTGATCTAATTAATTTTTGTTCTAGTGCTTTATTCATTGCAAATTTTTGCTGCATAGGTGACCCTGTTGGTGAGCTTGCATGCCAAATTTGTGAGGTCCCAAGTAATTCTAATGCATGATATAGGCTCTAGGCACTTGTGGGAGTAGTTGCTATCAATCTTGTTTAGTTTGATTCACTTTTATTTTGAAGTTACTAAAAATTTCAGAATTTTTTAGAGAAAGAAGTATGTACAGGAGAATGTACCAAGGTTGTTCCTCAACTAAGAGAGGACCTAGGCGTGCCATGCGCGAGCAAGACGATGAACCACCAAGGGAAGCAGAAGTGCGAGCTTGCGAATGGCCGTCAGAGGATTTTATGGTCAATGCAGGCATTAAGGATGAATTTGACACATATGTGCATAACGCCGATCTTGAGGACTTCATACAAGATAAGTGTCCTCAGTACTACCAATTGAATGATTCATTCGTGAGAAGGTTTAAATTTTCATCTTCGCGTAATTCTCAGAATGTCCTGTTTGATATTTATGATGAATCTTATACTATGGACCTAGAAGATTTTACTACTGCCTGCAAACTCCCAGAGTGGGGCAATGTTCATGAACCCCACAAATCTGACTATAAAGACTTTCTCGCTAGTATTACTGTGGGAGAATCTAGGGATATAGCACAAGCTACCATAGGGAGCATTCACTTTCCTTCTATACAATATTTTGCTCTCTTCATTGGTAGATGCATTAACGGTAAAGATGAAGCATGTCACATGTGTGTCCCTGATCTTTGTGTCCTCAAGAGTGATGTGTTAGGTAATAAAGATTATAACTTGGGGGCAATAGTTGCACGTAGGTTGCATAATAATGGTATATCTGGAGATTTATTTGGGGGGATTTATGCGACTCGTGTTGCTAATTATCTTGGTATATCTCCACGAGAGGGTGATATGGAGTTGCCTCCTGCTTATTTAGATTATGACACGATGGTCAGACATCGTTTTCTTTTGAGGAATGAACAATTCCTCCAGTATCGGCTAATCTTTGACAGACGTCACGCTGTCCATGTTACTCTCCCTGCTCCTTCCCTTTTTGATTACCAGGCAAAACAAAGATATGTTGTTACCAGGGAGGAGGCAGCCGAACATGAGGGGAGAGTGGAGGAAGCTCGTCAACATGCCGCAGCTCGGGATGCATTGGCTGCTGCATCTCAGTACGACCCTAGTTATAACTTCGGATATCAGCCAGGCTATCCTTGGCATTAGACCAACTTTGGCCAAAATCCTAAGCTTGGGGGAGTACGTATTTCTCACCGACTTCACATTCATGTTCACACACTATTCTAGTTGTCGGTGCTCATACTCTTTGATTGTATTATCCATGCTAGTTTAATTTTCTTTTTCTAGCTTTCTTCTTGTGTATTTGTTAAACCTTAAGAAAAACCAAAAAAAATAGTTAGTTTAATTTCCTTGCTTGTAGAAATAATTAAAATGAAAACCCAAAAAGATTTCTCGTTCTTCTTTTACTTGTTGGGAGCTTTCCCGTGTAAATAGTTTTATTTCTTTTCTTTCCTTTGGGGGTCAAGAGTAGAAGACCATATTGAAAATGTTTAGTGGCTCTCATATGCATGATTGTCAATTTAACTTAGAGCCCATATTACTTTGTCTTCTCTCTTGAATTGAATGCTTGCAGATTCCAGCTTAGTCCAATGCATGTGCACTATTATTATTATACACACTGTTCGGTCGTGCAAGTGAAAGGCAAATATGACGATATATGATGGACTGATTGAGATGAGAGAAGCTGGTATGAACTCGACCTCTCTTGTTTTTGTAAATATGACGAGTTCATCGTTCCCGATTCAGCCTATTATGAAGTAAACATATTTGTAATGACATTTAGAGATTATAGTTGCTTATGCCATGCTTAATTAGCTAAGAGTTTATATTGGTTTACCTTGCGTGCCAACATGCTATTAAAATGATTATGATGTGGTATGATGGGATGGTATCCTCCTTTGAATGAATTGAGTGACTCGACTTGGCACATGTTCATGCATGTAGTTGAAACAAATCAACATAGCCTTCACGATATTTATGTTCATTGTGGATTATATCCTACTCATGCTTGCACTTCGTTTAAATTAATTTTAATGCATGTTCATGACTGTTGTCGCTCTCTCAATTGGTCGCTTCCCAGTCTTTTGCTAGCCTTCACCTGTACTAAGTGGGAATACTGCTTGTGCATCCAAACTCCATAAACCCCAAAGTTATTCCATATGATTCCACCATACCTTCCGATATGCGGTATCTACCTGCCGTTCCAAGTAAATTTGTATGTGCCAAACTACAAACCTTCAAATGAAATTCTGTTTTGTATGCTCGAGCAACTCATGTTTCAACTAGGGTTGTTTGTATCTTACATGCTAGGTGGGTTATTCTCAAGGGGAGTAAACTCCGCTCCTCATTCACGAGAAAATGGTTGGTAACCGAGATGCCCAGTCCCATTATCAAAAAGATCAAAGCAAATCAAATAATTAAACAAAACTCCCATAGGGATGTTGTTAGTTGGAGGCACTCGTTTCGAGCAAGCCATGGACTGATGCTTGTTGGTGGTGGGGGAGTATAAACTTTTACCATTCTGTTTGGGAACCACCTATAATGTATGTAGCATGGAAGATATCGCCATCTCATAGTTGTTGCATTGACAGTGAAAGTATGCCGCTCAAAATGTTATTCATCTCTATTTTAAAATCAAGCTCTAGCACCTCTACAAATCCATGCTTCCCTCCGCGAAGGCCTATCAGTTTACTTTTATGTTGAGTCATCACCTTCTTATTAAAAAGCACTCGCTGGAGAGCACACTGTCATTCGCATGCATTACTATTAGTTTTTATTGGGTATGACTTGACTGGATCTCTTTTACCATGAATTACAATGTTTAGTCAGTCCTTGATCTTTAAAGGTGCTCTACATTTATGTTTTGCGGTCTCAGAAAGGGCTAGCGAGATACCATCTTGTTATATCATATTATGATTGTTTTGAGAAAGTGTTGTCATCCGAGTTTTATTATTATTACTCGCTAGTTGATTATGCCATTGATATGAGTAAACATGAGACCTAAGTGTTATTGTGAATATGGTTAGTTCATAACTTTTGCTGAAAACTTGAATGATGGCTTTACATATTTACAACAACAAGAGCAAATAGAGTTTGTAAAAGTTTTTCTATATCACTTTCAGTTATCAACTGAATTGCTTGAGGACAATCAAAGGTTTAATCTTGGGGGAGTTGATACGTCTCCAACGTATCTACTTTTCCAAACACTTTTGCCCTTGTTTTGGACTCTAATTTGCATGATTTGAATGAAACTAACCTGGACTAACGTCATTTTCAGCAGAACTGCCATGGTGTTGTTTATTGTGCAGAAAACAGAAGTTCTCGGAATGACCTGAAAATCCACAGAGATAACTTTTGGAAAATATAAAAAATACTAGCGAAAGAATCAAGGCCAGGGGCACACCCTGTACACGAGGGTGGGGGCGTGCCCCCTCCCCCTAGGCGCGCCCCCCTGTCTCGTGGGCCCCCTGATGCTCCACCGACCTCAACTCCAACTCTATATATTCCGTTTCGCGGAGAAAAAAATCAGAGAGAAAGTTTCATCGCGTTTTACTATACGGAGCCACCGCCAAGCCCTAATCTCTCTCGGGAGGGCTGATCTGGAGTCCGTTCGGGGCTCCGGAGAGGGGGATTTGTCGCTGTCGTCATCATCAACCATCCTCCATCACCAATTTCATGATGTTCACCGCTGTGCGTGAGTAATTCCATCATAGGCTTGCTGGACGGTGATGGGTTGGATGAGATTTATCATGTAATCAAGTTAGTTTTGTTAGGGTTTGATCCCTAGTATCCACTATGTTCTGAAATTGATGTTGCTATGACTTTGCTATGCTTAATGCTTGTCACTAGGGCCCAAGTCCCATGATTTCAGGTCTGAACCTATTATGTTTTCATGAATATATGTGAGTTCTTGATCCTATCTTGCAAGTCTATAGTCACCTATTATGTGTTATGATCCGACAACCCTGAAGTGATAATAATCGGGATACTTCTTGGTGATGACCGTAGTTTGAGGATTTCATGTATTCACTATGTGCTAATGCTTTGTTCCGGTTCTCTATTAAAAGCAGGCCTTAATATCCCTTAGTTTCCACTAGGACACAGCTGCCACGGGAGGGTAGGACAAAAGATGTCATGCAAGTTCTTTTCCATAAGCACGTATGACTATATTCGGAATTCATGCCTACATTACATTGATGAACTGGAGCTAGTTCTGTGTCACCCTATGTTATAGCTATTACATGAGGAATCGCATCCGGCATAATTATCCATCACTGATCCAATGCCTACGAGCTTTTCACATATTGTGCTTTGCTTATTTACTTTTCCGTTGCTACTGTTCCAACTACTACAAAACTGCTATCTTCACTTTTTCCACTGTTAACATTACTATCATACACTTTGCTACTAAATACTTTACTGCAGATACTAAGTTATCCAGGTGCGGTTGAATTGACAACTCAACTGCTAATACTTGAGAATATTATTTGGCTCCCCTTGTGTCGAATCAATAAATTTGGGTTGAATACTCTACCCTCGAAAGCTGTTGCGATCCCCTATACTTGTGGGTTATCATAACTGCACCTATAACCAGTGCGCAAACTACATATCAATATATCTATCCTGCACAAATATGCCAATAGTTTCAAACAACATATTAGAATAGTATTTATGCTACGTTGTCATGATACGGGGACTGTAGATGGCCTCGACATTTCCTAAAGCCATGAAAATGCACTATAATTTGCTTGTCATCAATGCCTGCAAATCTCTGTGTCTCTCTCAACATAGCGGATCGTCATTAGACACTAAATCCTTCAATCTTGCATTACATCCCTCATTAGACACTATATGTTCATCACCAGGAGCATGTAAAATGTTTGCATCAAATCCTTCATTAGTAGTCTGTTCATTAGACACCTCAGGCTCAAGAACAACATGAGCTTGTATGTTTGCACCGGAAACTTGATTAGACATCAGATTTAGTCAGTTCAATATTGATTGGAGGAGTTATAAAATAAGTAGAAATTGGTTTCATTTTCTCATAGATTCCCTGCATACAAGCAGTTTTACAACACCGTCTGGTTTAACTATTGGCCAGAAATTGAACAGTTGAATTAGATATAATCAGGGATATGATGTACCTGCTCATTGCGCATGCTACTCTTGCAAGCTGTGATTGTCCATTTGCGCAAGCTCAATGCCATGCCCATGCTGCCGCCGCTGCCTCGCTACACCCAGGGTTGGATCTTCATCTTCTTGTCCTTCCGTTCGCTTGAAGCCCGATGACCGCCCTCCAACGAGAGCGCAAGGAAGTGCTCTATCGGTCTGTCCAGCGGTGGCTAGGTTAGGAGTGAACCAGACTGGAGGCTGGAGCAAATGAATTGGGATTTTTCCAACTATCGATCGATATGGGAGGCGCTCGTTTGGGACGCGAGCTTGCTATAGGGCCTGCCTTGCACTTATGTTATTGGCCCATCCAAATTGAAACATTTTATTCATTTTTTACATTGCCTGCTCGTGCGTTGGGACGAACAAAACTAGCCTGGGCTAACTTGGACGACTCAAACTAGGTGCACACTTTCCAGCCACCCGAGGCGGCCGCCCATACCAGCCCCTATGGTGGTGTTACCCCTTTTTACGTGTATGATTAGGGTAGTGAAAAATATTCTAGTGGCGCTTTTGATTTACCCACAGAATGGTTGAATTGCTTGTTTCTATGAATTGAGTTTGCCAATAATGTGAAGGATGCCAGTCTTTTCATCCTATTGTAGATTGCTTAGATCTCGATATGCCAAAAGTAATCGCATGGAATATACAGTAAAAGCCAGTGTGATATGTGTGGCTACAACTAGTCTGACTACATGTCCTCATATAACATATCAAGGACGCATCATCTTACCAGATTAACCATTCGACTTACCAATGCAGTGTGGGAAGAAAGAAGTATTGGGACTATGTATCCAAGCAATTGATGCCATGGACTCCTTCATACAACATTGTAAGCGAAAAAGAAGTTGTAGTGGGCCTGTACAAATAGCTAGCGTAAGTTCAGTTACCTGCTTCTCGGAATTTTAGTTAGCCACTTATTACAAAATTGTTCAATTATGTTGCTTGGCTTAATTTAGTTTGCTACTGATTACATAATGTCATAGCCTGTTAATCCTATTATAGACTGCGCCTATCTATGTGTTTGATACTTACCGTTAAGAATTACATGTTTGCCTGAAATTAAATAGCTACTTGTTTGTTTAACTGCTTTGCTGCTGCAACAACGGGTTACAATGATGTTAATAACTACTTTTCAGCATCCAACTGAAACTCTTTAATTACTTGTTTGTTTAACTGGTTTGCTGTTATAACTCCCAGTTGAGATGTTTTGCTAACTTCAACTTTTCTGAATCCAATCGGAACTTTAATGGCAAAACAGGTTAGCCCAAGAACAAAGAGCGAGGTCACCATGGACGTTGTATCATCCCACAGCAGTGGCACCGGCCCAATCGAGAATTATGAATTTCCAACTGCTGATGCTCTAGAGGCTAAACTAATGGTAGAAAGAGATTCTGCTTCTGCACTTAGAGATGAAGTTGACATGTTGAGGAAGCAAACAGCACAATCGCAAGCAGTACTCAAGACAGCCATTAAATATTTGGTGGATTTCAAAACGAAGCAAGATGAGACTGACCACATTGTTAAGGTCCAGAAGGAAAAAAGGAAATTAAATTCCCACTTGGCAAATCATAGGTGAAATGTTCTTTCCATCGTTGAATAACCTTTGTGTTGTTCGTTAATGTAATCAATCAAACCATTTGTTTTAGAGATCATGTAATAATTGTTTTTTGTTTTTTGTTTTTTGGTTTGTAATTTTATTTGAGCACAAGTCTGTATTAATTGATAAGACTCGGAGACATTTCATTTTGATTGCTGTGCGAGACCTACAAATATGCCAATTGGGTTGAATGCATTCAACAATAATAGTAGTATAGATGGACCATAAGTGGCACGCATCGGAAAGGGCCAAGATGTTGTAGTAGCTTGGCTAAAAAAAGGATGTTGTTGTAGCAAAAAAAGTACAGTGGCATGGATTATGTATGTTAGTTGATATTATTGATACATATACTCTATAAGTGTTTATATGTCTGTTAGTTATGTACATTCTTGGTTGATTGACTCGCTATTTGAATCTTGATACATCGCTTGTGTACATATCTAAATGGTAGTACACATTATGCTGCGTGTGACATTTGAGTTGGACATGGAGTGTTTCAAATATTTGAATTCACCTTAAAGTGGATTCTAGCTTCTGAATTTGAGTATCGGCATTTGTAAACCATATTCATATATGATAGTGCAATACATCTTCCTCGTCCTTTTGAAGATATATAAAAACACATAGAATGATTTATAAAGATTCGTATAGGAATACAAAATGGATTCGAATTTAGTTGCCAGGGTAAACGTGGATGCTTATTGTCCCAAAATTCGAAAGAAGCGGCAAAATGTCCACTCCCACGTCGGCTGCCCGAAGCCAAGTGTTTGGGAGATGCAAATTACTGTCTACCCATTACATGGACAATCCATCGGCCCGATTTCCACTGCTCTAAATAGGGGTAGGTTAGTAACTTCAATTAGACATGACACGACCGCCTCTGAGCCCATTTCGACATGGTGGGCGCCAAACATGGGCGGCAAAACACATTTGATTCAAGCTCGTCCGAAAGACCTTTGTTTCTCCCTCTATTTCCCCATTCATACATGGTGGGCGGCAAAACAAACTCGACTCGGCCGAAATCGATGTAGGCAAATATTTTCAATAGGGGCAGATTTGTAACTTCACTCAGACGTGACATAACCGCCCTACCTGTCAGCCCCGTTCATACACCGTGGGCACCAACCATGGGCGCCAACCACCCTCTCGTCGCCTGAAATTGTTCTGGGCAAATATTGGCGAGATGCGAGATTACCATCGTATCCCCAACCGACGAGACGTCCAAATTTTAAACAGGGGCTAAGTTCATAACTTTCCCATATTTCATATAGGCGCGTCCTAAAAACATGTTTCCCCGTACCTCTCCCTCCATTTTCCCATTCATACACTGTCCGCGCTAGAACACCATCCCACACCAGCCTCCGTCCGCCACCCCATCCATCGCCGCCGTCCTCCACCCCATCCATCGCCACCATCCTCCACCACATCCATCGCCACCGTCCTCCACCATGCTGGAGCGCCTACCAAGACCGTGTCGTCCACTGCTAGAGATGGATGTTTCTCATCCACGGCGACGGACCAAGAGCCTTGCATCGCGCCCTCTTGCTTCATCGATGTTGTCGTCCTCTTTGCCGGGGCCGCTCACACGATCTTCTCTTCCACCGTAACAAAACTTATCCCCCGATGCACCCGTCTACCGTTGCAGATCTGCTTCAACGCCACCGACAACCATCGCACCCCCGATGCCTACACGGCGTCGCAAGAGAGGTGGTACTTCATATCTCCTCAACATTTTGATCTCAACCACATAATAGATCTTAACTTGGTTACTCTACTTTCTTTTCAGCTCTTAGATTTTAGTTCTTAGTTTGAAGCAAACAATGGATGCTAAATATCATTTCTCCGGTTTGCAGCTTCAAATATGCCATGGCACAGTCATAATACGGTTTAATTGATCATGCTTAGGGTTTAATTGATCATGTTGGTTCCGTGGTGGTTTCTTTAATAGAAATCGGAGGGGAAACCCTCTTTTGCTAAAAAAATATGCTTAGAGTTTCCCCCTTTTATGATCACTATACGATCATAATGCATGCTTCGTGTCATAATAGCAATGCTCCACCCATCAAGCTAAACAAGCTTAGTTGTTCAATTACGAATCTGATATTATTAAAACAGAGTCGTTTAATTGGTCAGCTAAATGTTCCTAAATTAGTTTCGAAAATGCATGTTCGCCGCTTGGGTGTGTATCTCTACAGGGTGCCCACGGTGGACCGGCCCACCCTGGGATTTTGGGTCATCCCAGGCCCTGATTCCCCTCTGTTCTGCTGCGTGCTTCCGATCTCGACTCGCCCCCAGCCGCCTGCCTCGCCGGTGACTTGTCGTCCCCAAATGGTATGACTCTAGGATGAGACGCCGGACTAACACGAGGTCAAGAGTTGCTCGCCCAACAGCGTCATCGCTGCCTGGGCGTGCCACCGTGCCTACCTTCCTAGTCCGTTCAGGGCTCAGGCGTGCAACACCAACTAAGCAAACCCGATTTAACCTGAGATACGTCCTCAACACTCCGTAGCCACTCCTCATCATCCATTTTCTAATTGATTCATTACTCATTACACAGGACTGTCATTAGGGTTTGTTGTGTGCTCAGTGCTACCTACACTTAATGGTTCAGATGTATTTCGGTGATCTTTAGTACCTGTGAAGTTCACAGGGTTTTCAAAATTCCGGCCTAGGAACAGACACTAGTCATTTTGGATTGTTGGTCGTAGTGACATTGACCCGGATTACTACTGCAAGCCAGGTTTGTTGACAATTTTACTTGTGTTTCTTACTCATTCGATATAATATCCAATTATTCACGTGATTAGTTGCAAACAATAAGTGCTAGACAAACTTCTTGGTTCAGATTTTGGACGGTCTCTTACTGCAGTTACATTTCTGCATACTTGTCCTAGTAAGCTCACAAGTAAATGATTGATTCACTACATCTATGCTTGCTTGTCATATTTGTCGTCAATATTCTTTTAGGGTGGAACACCCTGTTTGTAAATACTGGAACCATAGACATGAGTGAATAGTATTTCTCTATGTGATCTCTTCCATCATGTGTGGGAAACGAACACTGCATTGTATAGAAAGAAAGTTCATTTCCAGCTTTTACATAGGCTTCGATCTTTTACATGGAATACAATATGCCTACTTGCTTTGTGTCGCACTACCAACACTCCACCCTTGAAGCTAAACATTATGCCACTCATAATTCGTTAGATTGTTTGTTCAAATACAAATTTCATATGATTCTAATGTTCCTACTTCAGTTTTGATATGTGTGTCTGCCTGTTATAGAGACATAAGGGGTTTGCATTTCTGTGTGTGGTCTGGTCAGCACGGTTGGGGTGAACTTTGCATATGCAGGGGTTTATAGGGAGACACTCTTCAAGTTGAATCCACAATGCATTCCATAGATAATTTGACTACTTTTTATGTTTTCATGAATCTCAGATTCTGAACAGCATTATAATGTTTATGAGCTTGCACGCATGAAAAGAATAAAGCAGAACAATGCCATGGCTGTCAAACTTGGCATTAAGGGACTGAAATCAAGTCTGGATGCAATGCAATGCAAACGCTCTCCACCTACAGATTCATGCTCAGAATATGATCCTAGTAGTGATTCTGAGCTAGAGGGAGACCTAAGTCAATGTAGCTCCCTAGTGGAGGAGCTAGAGGAAGATGCCCTATCAAAGTGTTTGGAAAAGGTAGCGGCACCTGATAAATCAAATAGCCCATTAGGTGTAGTTGCAATATCACCTGACCCGCAAAACACCCCAACTTTAGCAGACTCTAGCCCTACTACACTGGTCATTTCTGATGCCCCAACTCAGCAGACCCCAACTGCAGCAAACGGTATGATTATGCCAGTTGACATAGCACCAGCTCTACGATGCAAAACCCCCATTCCAGCAAAGAGTACACCAAATCCAGTTGCCAAATCTCTTTTCGAACTAGAGAGAGCCCCAATTGCAGCAAATAGGAGCCCTGTTCCATTTCTTCCCAGTTTAGAAGATGAAGCTTATATTGTTGTCAGGAACTTTGTGCGCATCTTTCCTTCATGGAAAGATTATACCGTAGATACAGAACAATTTCTAGTCTTCCTCCGCAACTTATGCGTAAGTAATGTACTAATGTTATTCATGGTCATTACTGCATATGTTTCTACTGACAGAAGACACAAGATTTCATTCTTTTAAATAGGCGAGGACCAAACTGGATTGTGAAGACGGGCAAGGGTTGGTTGCGCTTTTCAAGCACTCGCTGATGAAGTATCGTCCCTACCTGAGGCAAGCGCACTTCGATGGCAAGCCTCTAAACGAAATTTATGTAAAGTCTTCGGTGCTACATTTATTTGACGGTGACTGGAATAATCTTGTTACACATTGGTCTCGGCTGCAGCGTAAGGTACTGTCTATGATATCACATCACAATTTGAACTACATTTCTGCATTTGCCTTAACGTCTTACTTATACGAAAACTATTAGCAGAAGAACATTCATTCTCAAGGGACCACAGAATCTCGCAACTATACTGCACACTGCATTGCTGTTGTGAGTACCTCTTGCCCTGTATGACCGTACTTACTTTCATAGTTGTTTGATTATGTAGCATCAATGCACATGTTAGCCTCGTTATCTTCCATTCGGTGGACATTATAAGATCCGTATGGACTCTTACATAAATTTAGAATCAAACCAATGCTTTTGAAGAGGTTTAGCTCTGCAATCCTCTTGTAAGGACTGAATGTTGTCTATCACTATATTTACATTAACAGCTACTCCCTCCGTCCCATAATATAAGAACATTTTGTATAGTACACCAGTGTTCAAAACACTCTTGTATTATGGGAAGAGGGATTGGTTCATTGTGTAGCATTCTGCATCTTATCTCCCTCGCCCACCATTTACTAAAAAAGAAAAGATCTATATTTAATCTTACCAAAAAGTAGAATACATAGACAATGCTAGTGCAGAAGTGTAGCCCATTGCTCTTGTCAGTACATTTTGTCCTGTAACGCTTGTACTTCCAGGGATTGGTAGTTGATTATGTAGCATCAATCTGCATCTTATCTTCATTATCCTCTATCCCTTCCAGTATTATCATATCTATAATTACTCTCTACAAAATGTAGAGTACATGCAATGCTTATGAAGAAGATTCTGTGCTGAAATTCTTGAGTTATCCTTCCCTTGACATGGAGAAGGGCATTATAAAGCCGGTGTTAACTGTTAATGTAAGTAAGCCCTTCTAAAGCCTTTATCCTCAACTGCTGTTTAATTTGCTCATACTCCCTATCCTTTACTGCTGTTTAGTTTGCTGTTTCTACCAAAATGCATGTTCGCAAGAATCGTAAGTTCTAAGTTTTACTTGTAAAACCAAATTCCTTATTCATACCATGCACATTACTCAATACTCCCTATATATATGCTTGTTTTTGTGGATCTATAATCCAGCGTGTGGTGAACCAGCCCACGTTTGCACCTTGTCATCTCCTGTTTTATCTTACTGATGTGGCTGATGATATGAACAACATGCCATGCACATTAACCAAAATAGATGCAATGATTTTCTTTGCCCTTCATCTATGCGTGTTATGTTGACATGGTAATCCAGTAGTATGGTGAAGCTCCCCGCATTATGAACAATGCCAAATTATGCTATTGATATTTTGAACTTACTCTTTATTTTCTAATTTGAAATTGGATGGAATTGACAGCACAGTTATCATCTTTGTTTATACACGTGCAAAACTTGTCATCTCTCTGCTTTGTTTCAGGGTGATAAGCCTCATGCCATGCACAAGTCTGCTGAAGGCTGTGAGACAAACCAAACATATATTGCAGCAAAGAAAGCAAAACATCTTGAAGATAGCGAGACAACCTCAAAGTCTTGTCCTGGTGCAGTGTTCAAGTTACTTGAGACTAGCAGCCAGACAAGCTCACAGAATTCGTTGTCTGAATTAGTTTGACTTCTTCAGACCCAAGTTCTGGCAGAAAGGCATTCTGCAACTCAACTTTGACTTGAAGTCCTATCTCTAAGAAAGATTGCGGAGAACACCAATGAGAACCTCATCGCTAAACAACTACACGTGGAAGCTATAACTGACATGCTAGGCCGGTCTCACAGCCTTGCTCAGCAGCTTGCGCAGCAGTTCCCTCGGAAGGCTAACCTTTCTTGAACTGTCTTGGAAGTGGTCTCGGTTTAGTATTATTTTGTTACGCTGCAATGGTGCCCAGTTTTTGTAATCTGCTTCTTCGTTGCGCTTTATGATCACTGGTGGCGAACTTCGATGCCCACTGGATCTAATATACCATAAATCCTTTATTGTATAGTGTAGGTTTATTCTTAGTTACTAAGCCGTAATTTCTTTATTGTATAGAGTAGGTTTGTTCTTAATTCCTACTAGTTACTGCCATCATTCGCTATCTGAAAAACAATCTACTGTAGTCGACCGGGCCGAAACATTCGCCTCTAATGGGCCTGGTTTTTAGCGGGCCACAATTGGGCCGGCCTGCAACTTTCTTGGGCCCGAATGATTGGGGCCTTCACACTTTGCGCCAGGCCCACAATTTACACCGGCCTATATTTTAGTTGGGCCTTTTGTGGACCCAGTGCTTAGTTTGGCCCAGGTAGCGTTGGGCCACTAACAGGCTGAATATTGTACTAGCATGTTACGGGCCAGATGAAACCATGGGCCTTTAGCAGGCTGAAATGCATGTTGGGCCTCAATTTTCACTAGTCGTCGACGGGCCTTCAACAGGCTGAAATTTAGACAGGGCCTTTTTGGGCCCAGTTATATCACTGGTCGTTACCAGTCCGAACATATCTCGGGCCTTAGTTAGCCCACTGATATCATGGGCCTTTAAGAGGCCGAAAGCTTAGTGCAAGCATCAACGGGCCGAATTATGCGACAGGCCTTTAACGTACCCAAAGTCGCGTTGGGCTTAACTGTTGCCACCTTTATCACAGGCAGTTAGTGGGCCCGGTGTCCCATTGGACCATATATGGCCCATGGGCAACACGGGTCGTTCCCAGGCCGAAAGTCACACCGGGCTGAAATGGGCCCATGTATACATCGGGCCTCTAATAGGCTGAAAGTCACTGGGCTGTAATTGGGCCCAAATATTCGGCGAACAACTAACGGGCCAGATTTGGCTTCGGGTCATAAATGGGCCCAAATATTTGGCGAACAATTAACGGGCCAGATCTGGCTTCGGGCCATAAATGGGCCTTTATTAAGCAGGCCGTTATTGGGCTGGCCCACTAGTACCTGAGTAAGTACTGCGGGCCTTTGACTGGGCCGGCCTTTTTAACCTATATGGGCCTCTGTTGGGCCCAGCCACGTGTCGACGTATCATAGGCATGTCTCCTCCAATGGACGGGCGACATCTGGCCCACTAATGAGCTGACAGGTGTTCCCTCCGGCCAATCAAAATATTACACGTGGAAATTTCCCATTGGTCCCGGCTGTTAACGGGTTATCGGATCCAAAACCGGACTCGATAGCTTAACGGTGTTCCGTTACGATGGATGCCACGTGTCGGTCACCCTTGACGAAAGCACTTCTGTGACGTGCGATTTATCATCATGGAAGTGGACACTTCCGTGATGATAATTTTGGTCATGTCATGGAACACTTCTACGACAGCACAAGTATGACTATCTTGATTCTATCATAAAATCGTCATGGATGTACATGCATGACAAAAATGAGACCTACCGTGACAAACACGTATCATCACGGAAGTGTATTTTTTTTGTAGTGATGGCGAGGTGCTGCGTAGCGAGCGTGGCCTCAAGGTGCACATTCTTCGTCGCGACCTCCGGCACCTACAGGGCCACCAGGGCTTGAAAGAGTTCATCACCATGGAGGCCGATGAGGGTGGCAAGAAATGAGGAGCCTGGGCGCGCGGGCTGGAGCAGTACGGCAAGGTTGTCCATGCGGTTCTTGACGGCGGTGAACTTGCGGATGAAGTTGACCATCATGCCATCCATGCGAGAGGCGAAGGTGGCATTGGCGAGGACTACGATGCCGGCGGTCGCCAGCACCATCTGGGAATGCTGCGCGGTGCGGGGCCGCAGGCCAGTGCCTTGGATGATTTTGCACAACCGACTGCCGCTCGCGTCCATCGCCTCCATAGGTGCTTGTGGCTTCTGGTCACTTGGTCTTGGATTGGAGTGAGAAATGTTGCGTAGAGACTAGGAGTAGATGGATTGGAGTGGTGGGGCGCCTTTATATGAGATTCCAAACTCTGTTGCATTCACATCGTGCTGGCTCTATTCTGCTTCTCCAATTAATTCCCTTTGCATGTAATTGAGGATGCATCATTGACCGTTCAACGTCTCGGGAACCGCTACCCTCTCCCTCATTGTCATTCAAGCACCTATGGAGGTGACTGCCGCTCGCGTTTATCGCATGTCAGGAGACGTTCCTGTCGATGATGACGTGCCTATGGTGACTTCGTAAATTTCAAGATGATAGTGTCGGCTCAGTCTTTTGGAGGTGCTCATAGGGGTAGGGTATGCGTGTGTGCGTTCATAGGTGTGAGTGTATGCGCATGTATATGAGCGCTTGCATATGTACTGTGTTAAAAAAACGTAAATGTGTGTCAAAAAGAGACTAGTCAGTATACTAAATATTGTGCGCCGCGGAGAGGAAAATGAGAGAACTACGTATTTATTTATGGTGCAAATTCACTCATTTTGGTCCATATGTACTCCGTCTCGGTGTAGTCTAGTCACTTGTTGAAATCTGTAGAAAGGCAAATACTCCTTTCTGGTTTACAGGGCTATACTAGCAAGTACGTACTACAATAGTGGGCTCACATAGCAATTTTGTCTCATGCAAGAGCCTGGTATATGCGTGCTCCAAGGTTCACAACTGCCACGTTCAGGTTGCGCTTGGCTCATCGTCTCCTCGAGAAGACGAACAATGATGTTACTACTACTGCTTCTACAGTATCGAATCCATTGCTGCATGTCCGTCCACCGCGAGCGGGAGGGATAGCTTGTTGTAGTACTATAAGCAAAAGCATGTCCTTGTCTGCAAGAAACCGCGTGCATGGGTGAGGGAGAAGGCATGTAGTAGTAAAATCAAGCTTCTCCTCGTTGTACGAGTTGATACGACACATCATAGCACTGGTCCCACATGCTTGCCTCTAAACTTGGCTGAAAGACCCGCAGTGTACAATATATTTGCTGCAACCTCTAACATTTACCCACCACAAATTAAAATATATATTCCTATCTTGACCAGATGAGCGTGCAAACTACAATCACCAGGATGACAGGTAGGGCCAAAAGACTATTTTAATTAAAAAAAACTTCGAGACGGCCACGTAGCATGGATCCGACCCCAATGATTTTAAGCTTACACGCACGGTACACGCTATCCTAGACTACTCTACACATGAAACTGCCACACGAGCGTCCGGGCTGCACTTGGCTCTTCGCCTCTTCAGGAAGTGGAACAATGATGGAGTACTGCTGCATTGGAGGAGTACTACAGTACGCTTCTGGCCATCTGACACCGATTGAACTGCTGCATGTCCATCGCGTGCGGGAGGGAGAGCGTGTAGCGCAAGCTTCTCCTAGTCCTGCGAGCCACCACGCTCATGGGCGAGGGAGGGACGCCGCTTCATTGACTTAGTGCTCCTACCTTTGCATGTATGACAGGTGGGCCCAATAGGTGGGTGGCCAACCTGTCATACAGCCAAAGGCAGGTGCAATTAAGTCCGTGAGGGAGAGGATAATCAAACTTCTCGTTGTTGTACGAGTTGATGCGACACATCAAAGCAGTGCACTCGATATATTTCAATAATTAGCGTTTACCGATGCATTAATTACAATGCATGCATGCATGTCTTGACTCTCCTTTTGATACTTGCATGTGTTGATTGAATGCACCTTGAAGTAGTATGAATATGTGACGGTAAAGCTTTGTAATGCCCTGGACCTAAAGTGAGAGATGGTTGTACACGAGGAGGGCGAGATCATGCAGATGAAACAGGACCCGACGATGGAGCTCTCTATGCTCTTGATGGACCTCACCTTGCTCCACTGCCCCTTGTTCCTCCGCCCCTTGAAGCCTCCAGTGTATGAGATTCGAATACACCTCGTCCGTTCGGCTGTTCGAGCAAGGTGTAGGTTTCTTGATTGATGTGCCGTTCGTTTGATTTCTGTAATGCAAGGGAGGGAACCAGCGGCAGTGCCATAAGTGCAAGCACGGCGGTTGCTTTGACGTGTGGAACATGGTGGTAGACATCGTCCTTTCGTTGGTGAGGGTGGAGTGCCCGCACGAAGGCTGTGGGCTCTACGTCACTTACCACAAGCTCGCCGATCACCAGAGCGTGTAACCGCGCGCGCCCTGCAAATGCCCCGTGCCTGTCTGCGGCTACGAAGGCCCGCCACCAGCGCTCTACCACCACATCAGCACCGCGCATCCCATACCCGTGCACAGGATCCAGTACGGCAAGGTGATCCGGCTGCAAGTGCCACTGTTGGAGCCACGACTCTTGCTGTTCTCGGAGGAGAACGGCTGCGTGTTTTTCTTGGTTGGCGGCGTGCTCGACATCGGTGCGCCTATCGCCATGTCGGTCATCTACAGCAGAGCGGGGGCGTCCCCGCTGCCACACTACATGGCCAAGCTGTGGGCGAACGGCCCACCGGGGGAGCACAAAGGCACGATCGACGCTGTTAAGGTGGAAATGGAGGTGACAAGCAGCAAGGATCCCGGCGACATCGCTGTGCAGGAGCTGACCTTCTTCACAGTTCCGTCCAAGCTACTGGCCGGGGCTAAGCTGGTGTCCCTGCATATTCAGATTGACAAGCTCACGTCCTAAATGTTCCTACAGTGTCTTATGTTTATCTTAGTAATATGCTAAATAGGGATTAGCTCGGTCTACTTTAGCTTAAGAGACGGTGGGTTTTGGTGGCGATGCAGCAATTACTTCGACATCAGATCAGTAATTTCCAACAGTTGAACGGATATTTTGTGTCTATTGGATATAAAGTTCTTTTGTGTAAGAAGTACTACTTGTCACCAAAATGGATAAAAGGAGATGTATGTAGACGTATTTTAGTTCTAGATACGTCCCTTTTTATCCATTTTGATGACAAGTATATGCTTGTTTGTTCACGAAGTGTTTCATACTTCTGTGAGTTGACGCGACACATCAAAGTAGTAGTACTACTAGGAGTACTCCCTTCGACCCTAATTTCTCTGCGCATAAGTCGAGGCGCAGATACCAAGTAGGGCATGGTTGTGTTGGACAACTCACCGGACTGTGTGATACGTCTCCAACGTATCTATAATTTTTTATTGTTCCATGCTATTATATTATCTGTTTTGGATGTTTTAAAGGGCTTTATTATACACTTTTATATTATTTTTGGGACTAATCTATTAACCGGAGGCCCAGTCCAAATTGTTGTTTTTTGCCTATTTCAATGTTTCGTAGAAAAGGAATATCAAACGGAGTCCAAATGGAATGAAACCTTCGCGAGAGTATTTTTGGAACAAACATGATCCAGAGGACTTGGACTAGACGTCAAGGAAGAAGCGAGGAGGCCATGAGGCAGGGAGGCGCGCCTACTCCCCTGGGTGCGCCCCTCACCCTTGTGGGCCCCTTGCAGCTCCATCGACCTACTTCTTCCTCCTATATATATACTCATATACCCTGAAAACATCCGAAAACACAATAGATCGGGAGGTCCGCCATCGCAAGCCTCTGTAGCCACAAAAAACCAATCGGGGCCCTGTTCTGGCACCCTGCCGGAGGGGGGATCCATCACCGGTGGCCATCTTCATCATCCCAGCGCTCTCCATGATGAGGAGGGAGTAGTTCACCCTCGAGGCTGAGGGTATGTACCAGTAGCTATGTGTTTGATCTCTCTCTCTCTCGTGTTCTTGATTTGGTAGGATCTTGATGTACCGCGAGCTTTGCTATTATAGTTGGATCTTATGATGTTTCTCCCCCTCTACTCTCTTGTAATGGATTGAGTTTTCCCTTTGAAGTTATCTTATCGGATTGAGTCTTTAAGGATTTGAGAACACTTGATGTATGTCTTGCATGTGCTTACCTGTGGTGACAATGGGATATTCATGTGATCTACTTGATGTATGTTTTGGTGATCAACTTGCAGGTTCACCTTGTGAACTTATGCATAGGGGTTGGCACATGTTTTCATCTTGACTCTCCGGTAGAAACTTTGGGGCACTCTTTGAAGTACTTTGTGTTGATTTGAATAGATGAATCTGAGATTGTGTGATGCATATCGTATAATCATACCACGGATACTTGAGGTGACATTAGGGTTTTGGTTGATTTGTGTCTTAAGGTGTTATTCTAGTACGAACTCTATGACAGATCGAACGGAAAGAATAGCTTCGTGTTATTTTACTACGGACTCTTAAATAGATCGATCAAAAAGGATAACTTTGAGGTGGTTTCGTACCCTACAATAATCTCTTTTTTTGTTCTCCGCTATTAGTGACTTTGGTGTGACTCTTTGTTGCATGTTGAGGCATAGTTATAAGATCCAATTATGTTATTATTGTTGAGAGAACTTGCATTAGTAAAAGTATGAACCTTAGGCCTTGTTTCCTAGCATTGCAATACCGTTTGTGCTCACTTTTATCATTAGTTCCCTTTATGTTTTTATAATTTCGTATTACAAAAACCTATATCTACCATCCATATTGCACTTGTATCACCATCTCTTCGCCGAACTAGTGCACCTATACAATTTACCATTGTATTGGGTGTGTTGGGTACACAAGAGACTCTTTGTTATTTGGTTGCAGGGTTGTTTGAGAGAGACCATCTTCATCCTACACCTCCCACGGATTGATAAACCTTAGGTCATCCACTTGAGGGAAATTTTCTACTGTCCTACAAACCTCTACACTTGGAGGCCCAACAACATCTACAAGGAGAAGGTTGCGTAGTAGGCATCACTGCGCACCAGGAAGATGAAGCTCGTGTTGTGTTGGTGCCGTGTGCGGCCTGCACAATAACCAAAACCTCGCGCCTCTAGCTTAGTCTCTGCGTTTTAAACTTCTCAATCTCAAGGCCAAGGAGGAACGTGATTCCTATGATAGAGCCAATCGGATGGTTGAGAACACTACAATTCGTAGCTATAGATGCGTGTGTGAGAGAGGACGAGTGCGTGCGTGCACCTTTTCTCTTCCTGTATAACATACTAAACTCAGATTACAAGTGTATGTGGGTCGCATCGACCTAGGGAGCTAGAGATGGTGCGTGCGAGAAGTCCCGAGAGATAGTTTTAATGCGTCTGAAAAAAAGACTAGTCTATAGCTCGCCACGCGGCTATTCCTGTCGAACGCCCCAATAACCGTAAGATATGTATCGGACGGTGCCAGTTATTGCACGTACACAACAGTAGAAAAAGAACTACCATGGCATATGCTACACCAGGTCGAGAACACATGCCCATGTTACGCCATCCGGGAATAGTGCCGCACTTCGAAACTAGAACCGTCAATAAATTTTGAGCTTGCGTCTCGTCACATTCCAAATTACTACTACTACCATGCTATATTTAATTGCAAACCTGTTCACACCGATCACAACCTAAACGGTTTCCCACTTAGGAGTGTATTGGTACTCGGTTATAAATACTACTATGCCAAGATGAATACACATTCCTCCTCAACTCCTCATCCACAAAAACAAACAAGTCATTCAGGATCCTTACCTTGCGTCTGCCATGGCCAGCATGAGTTCTGGGTCGAGAGATTACCAT
Organism: Triticum dicoccoides; assembly: GCF_002162155.2. NCBI lineage: Eukaryota > Viridiplantae > Streptophyta > Magnoliopsida > Poales > Poaceae > Triticum > Triticum dicoccoides. The sequence goes on along the minus strand of NC_041391.1, from coordinate 575,660,821 downwards.
CAGGGAGAGGCGAGCACGGAAGCGGAAGCACAGGAGATGTCCCGCCTCGCCGCGAAAGCAGCCAACATGTCCGGACGCACGGAAGTAGATGCACAGAGCTCCTGCCGTGCCACCGAAGCAGCACGGAGGTCTCGTCGTGTCGTCGATGCAGCAGACTGGTCCGGCTGCGCCACAGAATCAGCAGAGATGTCCCGCCGTGCTGCGAATGCAGCAGAGCTGTCTCGCCGTGACGTGGCGGCCTGGGAAAATGTCTCGCAGGGAGGCAACGACTCTTATAGGTGCATGCATCGTCCATAGCCAGATGGATCAGATATCTGGCTGGACGAGGTTGCAGGACGACATGAAAGCCTCGTTTGAACAGGCTACCGACGTCATCCGGGCCGAGCGCGACCTGCTGAGGGCGAAGGTCGTCCGAAGTGCAGACCAGCAGGAGGAGACCAGTGCGTTGTTGAAGAGGACCGGCGTCATCGTCAAGAAACTTATGGACGAGAATGACATGCTCTACATTGAGCGCCAAAGGCTGGTGGAGGAATCTGTGGATGCTCTCAAGCAGCATCTTGAGGACACGAAAGATCTCATCGCCGCTCGCCGCGGACACTAGTTCACGCGGCCTGCAGCAACGCATCAAGTAAGTAGAGATCAGCGAGCCAGATCGTTATCTTCCTTCTTCTTTTGCCCTTGTGTATTTCGGGCGTAGCCGCATGTGGCTTTTTTAATTATTTTCCTAATTATGTAAGACAATTATTATCCACTGTCGTTGTCCTTATATATTCATTAGTCATGCTATAAGTCGCATTAGATGCTATATAGGTCTCTCGGATCTTACATCAAGATCCATGCTTTTAGATTTTCTTTTTTCTCTCTTAAATCTCAGTCGAGTGAGACATTGCCACGCCATTAAACAGAGGCTCGGGCGCCATTAATGGAGACCTTGGGAGAGAGGTGGATGGAAGATAGAGCTCAAAGGGCTTTCCTCCCGATAAGCATGCGCACAGGTCTAATTGCACGCCTCTCGTACTCAAATAGCTACCCTGCCAGGTGCCTCCTAGCTAATAAAAAAAGGGGACGCATGGTGGCACGTAAATGGTAAATAGAACGCCCATGGTTTCAATTACCACTTAGTTGTAACGTGACAACCCTTGTTCCAAAATGACTTTGTTGATTTTTAATGTGCGCGCCTTCGCAAATCGGACAGCAAAATTACCACAGCATGTTGGTGCCATGTCATGGCCCCAAGCCAAGTTTCATTATTTTCATGTGGGTTTTGGATTTATAGGAATTAAAAAACTAAGTTTCTCATTGTTTCCAGCCCACCCACGACGCCCAGAATTTTGAATTTCATTCCCATTCTTGCATGGGACCTAGAAATTTAACCGAGGACACACATGTGATTTTCAACCAACATTGGTGCACTAGAGCATGTGCTTGTATTTCAAATATGAATTATGCACACAATGGTGACATGTTCCCTCTCAGAACCACGAGCCTTCTTGAGATAAGCTCCGGTATGCAAGAAGATTATACCAAAATTTGTTCCTATTCGGCCAAATTTTTTTACCACAACATGGTAGTACCATGACATGACACCGTGCCAAGTTTCATGATTTTCAGGCGTGTTTTGGATTTACAAGAATTTTAAAACCAAGTTTCTCAATGTTCTCGGCGGAGCCACGATGCCCAGATGTTTGAATTTTATTCCCATTTCTTGCATGGGACCTAGAAATTCACCCGAGGACACAGATGTGATTTTTCAAACAACTTTGATGCACGGGAGCATGTGCTTGTAGTTCAAATTTGTATTATGCACATTAAATGACCAGAAACTCAATTAATGTATAAAAAGGCCAAACGAACCCGGAATAATTCCAAAATTTAACAGGGCACTCATGTAGTATTGCCTTTGTAAAGAAACTCAAGGGGGGCAGCGTATATTGTTTCGCACCCAAAGGTGGCATGTTCCCTCTCAGAACCACGAGCCTTCTTGAGAGAAGCTCGGTTTGCAAGAAGCTTATACGAAAATTTGTTCCTATTCGGCCATTTTTTTACCACAGCATGGTAGTACAATGACATGACACCATGCCAAGTTTCATGATTTTCAGATGTGTTTTGGACTTACAAGAATTTTAAAACCAAGTTTCTCAATGTTCTCGGCCGAGCCATGATGCCCAGATGTTTGAATTTTATTCCCATTTCTTGCATGGGACCTAGAAATTCACCCGAGGACATAGATGTGGCTTTTTGACCAACTTTGGTGCACGGGAGCATGTGCTTATAGTTCAAATTTGAATTATTCACATTAATTGACCAGAAACTCAATTAAAGTATAAAAAGGACAAACGAACCCGGAATAATTCCAAAATTTAACAAGGCACTCATGTAGTTCTATGTTGCCTTTGTAAAGAAACTCAAGGGGGGCAGCGTATATCATTTTGCATTCAAAGGTGGCACGTTCCCTCTCAGAACCACGAGCCTTCTTGAGAGAAGCTTCGATTTGCAAGAAGCTTATGGGGCTGTTTGGATGGCAGCCCCAAGCTGCCCTTCCAAAATTTTGGTCATTGACCACAGGTTGGGCCAGTGTTTGGATTGCAGCCAAGTTTTTGGCTCACAACCAACTTTTTGGCCAGCCGTTGTGATTCCGCACTAGCGTGTGGGTGAGTTCCCGGCAGCAATTTCCTTCGCCAAAATTTTGGCATGCCGTTGTTTAGGTTGGGCTGGTGTGGGCATAATCGTAACGGCCCCTATACCAAAACTTGTTCCAAATCGGCCTAGTTTTTTACCACAACATGTTAGTGCCATGACATGACACCATGCCAAGTTTCATGATTTCCAGGCGAGTTCTGGATTTACATGAATTTAAAATCCAAGTTTCTCGATGTTCTCGGTCGAGTCACGACACCCAGATGTTTGAATTTCATTCTCAATTCTTGCATGGGACCTAGAAATTCAACCAACAACACACATGTGATTTTTCAACCAACTCTGGTGCACCGGAGAATGTGCGTGCAGTTCAAATTTGTATTATTCACATTAAAAGTCCATAAACTCAATTAATGTATAAAAAGGCCAAACGAACCCGGAATAATTCCAACATTTAACAGGGCACTCATATAGTACTATGTTGCCTCTATAAAGAAAATCAGGGGGAGGCAGCATATATCATTTCGCATACAAAGGTGACACGTTCCCTCTCGGAACCATGAGGCTTGTTGAGAGAATCTCCAGTTTTGCAAGAAGCTTATACCAAAACTTGTCCCAATTTAGCCAAAAATTATACATATGAAAATTGGGTTTAGATTATCCCGAACATCTCGCTACCTACACCAATGTACTATGATTTGAATTCAACATAAAATGGATACAAATATTTGAATTGGAGATCATATGGTACATGTAGTTCATAGTGAAAAATGATTACTGCTATATGCATGCTTTTTGTTATCAAGATAATATTTTAATGATTGTATAACTTGACAACAGTCATATTCAAATAAGGAAAATTGATTCAAATTTAGTCCATATGGTAGACGACAATATATATGTTCACAGGGTGGAGTAAAATGTTCATATATGATGGAGGATCAAAATGTATGACTACATCAATTATAAATTGCAAATCACCTAACGATATATTCGAATTCAACATAACATGGATTCAAAAATTGAAATTTGAGATCCTGGCATTTGTAATCATATAAAAAGGGACATTACTCTTTCTTTTGGTGGGAATTGATTTGTTTCTTGTTGTTGTTGAGGGAAGTGCGAATCGATTTGGTACTGTATAGGGTAATCTTGTTCTCCCGATTTATTTTACATTTTTCTTGTAGTTTTTTTCAATGGCATTTATAGCAATATAGTAAAAGGGGACATGACTCTCTTGTGCCTTGTATGAATTGTTTTTTGTACACGTTAAGTTTGTTCTGCCGAACAAGGAATCCGCACCTTCTTATCCTGAAATTTTCAAGCTCGAGTATCTTTTGTCTCACCTGTTTTGGAACTCCCGGCTCTTCAACCCATGTTGCGCCTGGTTATCCCGAAATTTTTATGTGCGCGAAAACTCCCTCCTCAACAGAAATTGGTCTCATAGCCCAGACACACGAAATCCCCCTTCTGCCCCTCAGCCGAAAATGAAGCTCGACATCGCGGTGTCAAAATAGATGAGGGTGCGCTGGTAACTTACCCTACATTTCGGACAAGCGCGTCCCTAATCCATGACTCCCCCCTTCCTTCCCCTTTGTTCCCCCCAATCATACATCGAGGCTGCCAAAACCCGCAAAACCCCACGCTCCTCCATCGGCCTCCCGACCGCCGCCCAGCCGGAGACTCTTCCCCGACTACGTCGTCCACCACAACAGCTCGCCGTCCCTCATCCCCCGCACTGGATGAGGATCCGTCGTCGATCTCGTCGTCCCACCGGATCAGCTGCCCCGTCCTCCACCTCCAAGGAGCTGCCCGATGTTCGCCTCATCTATCGTGCCACCTCCATCCCCACAGCGCCATCTTGACCTGCCCCACCGGAATAGCAGCACCATCACCAATTCCTCCGAAGAAGCCGAGGCCAACTCGGCGCCACCAAGGAGGTTCTGCACTCACCGCTGCATTTTATCTTTTATTCAATCTCACGGGGCTGCCGATGCTCGATACCGAGAAGCCATGGAGGGTCTCCATCACCAGCGCCATTGCCGACCACTTCATCCACGGCGTCTTTCCCCCATGTCGTTGCTTCCTCGGCGGAGATTTCCACAATGGCACTAGCTATAGCTGCTCTGGCTCTCGCTCCCGCTGCTGCTGCTGCCGCTCTGGCTCTCGCTTGCGCTATCTGTTCTTCCTGTCGGTCGCGCTGCTGCATTGCTCTTGCTTTCGTTCGTGCTGCTGCTTTGCTTTGCTATTGCGGTCGGTCGTGCTGCTGCTCCGCACTTGCTCTAGTTCGTTCTGCTGCTCTGCTCTTGCTCTCGCTCATGCTGCTGCTGCTGCATGACCTACGGCAGCTACAGGAGTTGCTGCTTTAGCACTCACTCGTGGTTTCCCTACTTGTGCGTCTGCTGATTTAGATCACTGCTTCTCTGCTACTAGTGCTCGAATGCCCTAAACATCTATTGCAATGCTCTGCTACTAGTTCAATCAGTTTCGACAATAAAATTCAGTTTCAACTGTAAAGTTTAGTTTCTTCAGTTAAGTTCCGAGTGAACAGTACTTACAACATCTGTTGGCGCAGCGATGGCACGGCTGATGCTTTTTACATATAGCACATTTTGGTGATGTATTTTACATCATCTATTGCAGACGATATTAGAGTCCCACTTCAATGTTGTATGTCTTGTCCTGCTTCAGCCTCGCCGCCGTACACCTCACCGGAGTTGCTCCAACGACAGAGCCTTCCATCACAGCGGAGCAGTACCCTCAACGCCGTTTCCAGCGGCCTTGGATCTTCTTCCCCGCCTCCGATAGTCACACCAGCATCACCATCCTCCACGTCCAACCCAATGATGCTGAGGTCCACAAGGCTATGCCAAAGAGGTTGTACACTCGTCGCATCACTTTGTTACTCTGCATTCATGTCGATCCCTCAGGGATCCTTTGCTATGGAACTACTATGGTACTACTATTCGTGCATTTGGTTAGAAGGAGTGGAGCAAAGCAAAACTGGAGGATTTTTTTTCCTTTGGTGTCTCTTTCAAAGAAAAAATGTAGGAATTTTAATATTCACTTGGACGTCCTTTTCAAATTAATATGCATGAAGAATAGAACTAATTGCATTACTGGCATAATATGATTCTTATTTTTTCATTTTCACATGGTTTGACTTTAATTTGACGATGTTTCTCCATTCATGTGTTCTTCCAATTCATGTGAACCAAACACCCAGGTTGACTAAAATCCTATGTTTCCAAATGCTCTATTTTACACGTGCATTCCTATCCTATTCATGTGTTTTTCCTGTCCCTGCGTTTATAGAATCCTCCAATTCTAAGGAGCCCTTACAGATTTACTTCATTTTTAGATAGGCGTCAAAGAAAACTCTATGTGTTATGTCCTGCTCTTGCTGTGCCGTCATCCACCCCACCTGAGTTGCACCATCGACAGAAGTGTTCACTGCAGCAGAGATCCCCCCTGCAGACTTTCTTTCGCCACCTCAGATCATCTTCCTTGTTGCCGGCAGCCACGCCAACTACATTACCATCATCGACTAAGCAGATGAACCTGAGGACTACACTGTTCCGGAAGAGAGGTCGCAGTCTTTCGTGTTTACTTACGTTATACATCGGTTATTATTACCTGCTACTTTATCGTTCCAAGTTGAGTTTTAAAATGCTCGTGGGTCTCATATCGAGGTAGCAATGAATAGTATCTATCTACTAGCTGGTTCATCTAGGGTCTTCTATGTGGTTCATGTTGGGTGGGCAACAAACAGTAGATGAAACATTGTCTATCTTTTTAAACTGAAGCTATAATCTACCTGCTATCATTAGTTTTGGATCCATCCACTCGTTTGCTACCATCAGTCTTGATTTTTGCATGCACCCCTTAGGCCTTACAGAATCTAACTATTTTATTATTATGCATATCAGATATTGTACACAATCATACTGGACATGTAGAGAAAAGATAAGACCGTTGCATGGGAATATAATGCCATGCAAACGCCGCTCCATGGTGGGCGAAGTGCCCCCCCCCTCTCGCCATTCCAGATTGTATTCCAGAGGAAGATAACTATTCAGATGGGGATTCAGAGGGAGCCGACCACTCCTGTTTACCACCTGAGGTGTTTGCTCTAACCTGGCATGCTGATGTTGGTCATATCATGCATATGGCGCCTCGCATTGCTTACATTATACATCTTATATGTCATCAGCTTAGTTTAGATTTTCTTTGTGTGAATGCCACCTATTTGGTTTCTTATCATACTCCCACCATTCCTAAATATTTGTATTTTTAGAGATTTCAACAAGTGACTACATACGGAGCAAAATGAGTGAACCTACACTCTAAAATATGTCTATATACATCCGTATGTGGTAGTCCATTTGAAATCTCTAAAGAGACAAATATTTAGGAACCGAGGGAGTATATGGGAATTATGCAATGCCATCTTCTTTAGCCAGGCATCATATAAGTGAATCATGCAATGCCATCCTGTTTAGCCAGTCATCGTATATGTCAATTGTTGCCATATTTTTTTCATAATGTATTTCATTTGTCAACAATGTTTATACATTCATCTACTCTTCCTATGCATCAGCCATTTGAGTCGGTCATGGGAAAATCTGGAGTGAAAACAAGGTCTTCTGAGCAGTCAGTGCTACCTGTCAATGCAGATTTCT
>NC_041391.1:575642616-575653023 GCF_002162155.2 Triticum dicoccoides | reverse complement strand
CGAGGTGCATGCTCTAACTTGGCAGGGTTATATTGCTCATATCATGCATATGGTGTCTTGCGTTGCCATGCCATCTGCTTAGATTAGACATGCTTTGTGTGAATGCCTCATGTTTGCTTTCTATATCAGATATGTGAATTATGCAATGTCATGTTTTTCGGCTAGTTATCATATATGTGAATTATGCACCCCCATGTAGCCAGGTATCATATATGTGAATTATCTCATGCCATCTTTTTTTTCATTACATATTCCATTTGTCGACAATCTGTGTATATTGAACTACTCTTCATGTGTATCAACCATTTGAGCCGTTTATGGAAAAATCTAGAGTGAAAACAAGGTCTTCAGAGCAGGCAATGGTACCTGTTAAAGCATATATCTCAATGGTTACAGGGATCTCCTCAGAGGAGGATTCAGAGGCAGATGACCAGTCCTATATCCCACCTGAGGTGTAAGCTCTAAGTTGCAATGTTTATATTTCTCATATCATGCATATGGTGTCTTGCATTGCTTAGTTTAGACATCATATGCACAATATTGAATTCCATCTACTTAGTTTAGTGATCATACACGCGAGTGCCAGCTGCTTAGTATATGAATCAATTATGTCCATTATATCATGCCATCCTGTATACTTAGACAACATGTATGTGAATTATTTCATCCCAGCCCATTTTAGAAAGACATCATATAGTTTTGTCATGTCATCATGTTTAGATACTCATCATATGTTGAATTATGCCATTATATCCTGTTAAGTTATCCATCATATATCTGAAACTGTGTCATGCTATCCTGTTTAGTTAGGCATCATATATGTGAAATTGTGTCATGCTGTTCTATTTGGTTAAACAACATATATGTCAATTACCACATCTGTCTATCATACAATGTATGTACGTTCAATTTCTTTTCTTGTGTATCAGCCATTTGAATTGGACGGGGTGATGGCAGTATCTAAGGGAGCAAAAACCCGTTCTTCACAAAAGACAGTGCTACCTGTAGATGCAGATAGAACCATGGTTATACTGGCCCACAAACTAGCCCCACCACACATAATCAAGACTCTTCCAGATTGCACACTTACACCGTTGGGTAGAGAACCAGCTACAACCCATCTAACCGCAACCCCAGCGGATAGTAACCCACTTCTAGTTAATAAAGCACCATGTCCACCACAGAGTACCCCCACACGAGCAGTTCGTAAAGCAACTGGAGTGCCCAAAGCACGAAGACCACCACAGCTAACCCAAACTCCACGTTTAAAGCAGAAGAGCAGCTATTCTCAGGTCAGATTCCGTAGCTATGGTCCATACTACTTTGCTGTTGCATCACGTATTTAATCATACCAACTACTTTTGAATTTGAAGGATCCAATTGAAACTCCAATGGCACAACATGTATGTTTTAAACCTATTTCTCTAACTGGATTATTGTTCTAACTTCTTGCTCTATGTTGATTTCAGTTTCAGTTGTATAAACAATTATGTTCTCATGTGATGCACATTACAAGTGTTTCCAATGTTGTGTAGTTTCTCACACTTATATTTTGTCTATGCTGCTGTGTCTTAAAAATATACGAGTCGAACTATGTCTCTATCTTGATTAGGCAACATAAACTAGAAGATATGGACAATACAATGACCATAGTACATAGATATATGTTTGTTTCATGTTTTTATCCTCCACCTTACTACTGAACCAGTTTACGTAAATGAGTTTCTTATACTACATGCTAAACCTGTGTTGTGTCTGCTTGTTTCTCTTGTAGTATGCAAACAAAATAATGGAGAAGAGCACCCCACTATGCAATGGTAGAGAAAGTAATGTAGATAAGGTTCAAGATAGTGAGACAACCCTGTTGGTCTCCAAGAAAGGTGATAAAAACAATCTTATAGACAGTGAGAAAACCCCACAGTCTTGCGTTGATGTAGTGTTTGAGTTACTGGCCAGTACCGCTAGCACAAGCTCTTCGAACTCGCTGCCTGAATCACTTCGGCTTCTTCAGTCTTAGCTACAAGCTGAAAGGCATCAGTCAGCTGTGCTGCGGCAAGAAGCCGAAGGACTGAGGAAGTCCCTGTAAAATTCAGATGCATACTTTCTTGTGCAATAGCAAGCGCTAGAGGATTTAAGCGCCAAACAAGAGAAAGTTAATAAGCTTGTTAAGCATCTTTCCAGCATTATGGGTACCCAGGATATTGTTTATTGAGCTCTTCTGAAGTGGTTTCAGTTCTGGACTTGTTTTGCTGTGGTGTGTATATGTTGCTTTGTTCCCTATATTTGCACTGGTGGCGAACTTTGATGCCCAGTGGATGTAATATGTGTAATTGCTGTGATAGCCTAGCGTAAGTTGCTTGCTTATTTATTTCCTTGTTGTCTTGTTTATTTGTTTGCTTGTAGTCAGTGCAGTTCTTTTTCCACGGTTTGCTAGTGGCCGCAATAACCAATTTTTTAAAACTAGGCCACAATAACCATGGGCTACATATTTACTGTAGTGACCCTGGGCCTCCTACGGGCCATAGAAACAATGGGCCTTCTATGGCCGTAGAAACAATGGGCCTTCTACGGGCCGTATACACAATGGTCCTTTTACGGGCCGTATCATCAATGGGCCTTATATGGGTCGTATGATCGATTGGCCAAACACGGGCCAATAACAGACCGCATTATGGTCGTAAACAGGCTAGAGTTGGAGTCGTCCGTTCATGGTCCTACCATAATGGGCAGTCATTAATAGGCCGTATTTGATGACGCTATGAAAACGGCCCAAGTATTAACGGGCCACAAACGGGCTGACTGTAACAACAGGCTGAATTGGCCCACAAGAAGAAAATGACAGTAACGAGCCATAAGTAACTGAATGCTGGAAATGAGACCAAGAATAAATGGGCCCTGAGAAGGCCAAAAGATAACATGGGCTGGAATCGGCCCAATGGAATAACAGGTCGTTAATGGGTATAAAGTGATACACTGTTCATTACGCGTCAGTTTCACCACGGGCCGTTAATGGGACAAGAGTTACAAAGGGCCTCATATGGGCCGAAAGACGTCACGGGCCGGAAGTTATAACGGGATGGAATCATATTGGACGGCCCAGATGACGCTGTTGGGCCTAATTCGGGTGGGTCGTAATGGGCCATGGGTTAGTGGGCTGTAAATAGGCTATATGCGAACAGGCCGTTAACATGCTTCCGTGGGCCGGCCCACCACCTTTTGATCAAGTCAAACGGGCCGGTCTTTTCACAGGAATGGGCCTCTGTTGGGCCATGCCACGTGTTGACGTATCATAGGCGCCTTCGGTCCAATGAGGTGATGACATCTGTCCAAACGGTGAGCCGACACATGTTTTCTCCAGCCAATGATGATTTTACACGTGGAAAATCCCGATTTATCCAGGCTGTTAACGGGTTATCGGATCCAAAACCGGACCCGATAGCTTAACGGCGTTCCGTTACGGTGGATGCCACATGTCGGTCACCCTTGACGAAAGCATTTCTATGACACGCGATTTATCATCATGGAAGTGGACACTTCCGTGATGATAATTTTGGTAATGTCATGGAACACTTCTACCATAGCACATGTATGACTATCTTGATTCTGTCATAAAATCGTCATGGATGTACATGCATGACAGAAAACGTGACCTTCTGTGACAAACACGTATCATCACGAAAGTGTATTTTTTTGTAGTGTTAGTACGAATTTTTGGCTAGCAAAATATTCTAAGCAAACACCACATGTTGGAGGATCCATAACAATATAGCTTCTATGCAAATATACACAACCATAACTCATTATGTTGTCCTCCTTGTACAACTTCAACTACTTTTGTTCAAGTTTTAAAATAATTAATGGGTATTCACAATCATAGAAGATGTACAAGATAATGTATTTATATGTGAAAGTTCTCTTCCTTATACTAATCATTCATGAATTTCTTGTATGACCAATATTGTGATTGTCAAGCTTCAAAAGATTTCACATTCTAAACCCAATGTGAAGCTACTACTAGGCATGATATGAACATATAATTTCAACTTCATGATATTCAATTCATTCAAGAATTTACTCATAGGATAAAAGTGAAGCACAAGAGTAAATGATAAGCTACTCCAAAAAGATATAAGTGAAGATCAAGCGAGTAGGTATGTAAATGGGTAGCTATTTGAGGACTCTCTTTTATTTAAAAATTCCATATCTAAGTATTTTATTAAAATAGCAAGCAAAACAAAATCAAATTAAATTCTAAGAATAGCACAGATCATGTGAAGAAGCAAAAACTTAGGCTCAACCGAGGCTAACCGATAATTGTTGATGAAGAAAGGTGGGATGACTACCGGGGCATCCCCAAGCTTAGATGCTTGAGGCTTCTTGAAATATTATGTTGGGATGCCTTGGGCATCCCTAAGATTGATCTTTTGTGTCTCCTTAATTCCTTTTATATCACGGTTCCCTAAATCTTAAAAACTTCATCCACACAAAACTCAACAAGAACTCGTGAGATAAGTTAGTATAAATCAATGCAAAACCTTATCATTCTCAACCGTAGCAAATCACTAAAATTATTATTTAACATTTCATACTAAATGCCTCTGCATATTTAACAGTCCTATGCTCAAATAGAATCATGAAATAAGCAAACATATGCAAACAATGCAAACATAACAGCAATCAATCTAAATAGGACAGTCTATAAAGAATGCAAGAAGATACATACTTCTCTAACTCCAAAATTCTCAAAAATTACCACACATTAGAAAAAAATTCATATCTTATTGTGAAAAAAAATTCAACATTTTATCACATTCTTACTTTCCTCAAGAATTCACGCAATAGCATGCAACTTTCTGTTTTCCAATAGCAACATATAGACTTGCAAAATAAGCATGGCAAGGGTTATACTTGACATTTTTATTGAAATAGGAGACGCAAAACATTATTATAAATAAAAGAAAGCAAATCCTAATAAAATAAAATGATGCTCCAAAAAAACTCATATCATGTGACGAATGAAAATATAGCTCCAAGTGAGGTTACCGACAATGTTCGAGACGAAAGAGGGGATGCATTTTGTAGCGCCCAAGATGTGATTCTACCCCAATCACGTGATGAATTCATGATTGGGGCACAATCGCATTCCGAGAGCATAGCAAGGTGGATATCATTACAACATACCATGTACTGAATAGATGAGAATACAAGATAAAGGCTTACACTCGCCACAAGCTACAACATGAATACAACAGTTCATCAATACATAGCAATCATCATAAAGAAGAGCAGGATCCGACTAAGGATGAAATCAAACGAAAAAGAAGGATGACATTCACCCTGCTAATGCCCAGGTTCCTGACCTGTAACCTATCCCTTGATAGAAGAAGAAGCGGAAGAAGAACTCCAAAACAAGCATGCATCGCTTTCACGTCAGATCATTGCATTACATGTACCTGCAACTATTGTTGTAGTAATCTGTTAGCCACGAGGACTCAGCAATCCCATTACCATGGGAATCAAGGCTAGCAACACTTAATGGGTATTTAATGGATATGTGGTGAGGTTGTAGCAGCACTAAGCATTGTATGGTGGCTAACTTACTAGTATAAGAATAAGATGAGAAACTATGCAAACGGTCGCAAACTATTATTGATCAAGAAGTGATCCTGAACTACTTACGACTCAAACATAACCCCACCGTGTTCTCTTCCCGAAGTTGCTCGAAAAGAGATAGTCACGGTTACACACGCAGTTCGTGTATTTTATTTTGGATCTGGTGTCAAGTTCTCCACAACCGGATATTAAAAACTCCCATCTGCCACATAACCACAGGCACGGCTTCCGGAAAGATTAAACCCTGCAGGGGTGTCCCAACTTAGTCCATCACAAACTCTCACGACTAATGGAGGAAAATCCTCCTCCCGGAACAACCCGGTCAAGCTTGGAATCCCGATTCACAAGACATTTTGACAATGGTAAAACAAAACTAGCAAGACCTCCCGATGTGCCGACACCCTGATAGTAGCCACACGTGTCTTGTCTCAGGCCACGATTGAATTGTCCAAATTTTCGGTGGGCCAAATCCAGAGTTGCCCCTGGTGGTCACAGGGGTTGACAGGTTTGGACCAACACTCATGAGAGCACTGGCCCGGGGTTATTAATTAATTATCCTCGGGGTCCAAAGTCCCTATGCAAATTTTAGTTGTTTTTAGGCAAATGGTAAAACTAGAGTTGGGCCTTCATGGAATAGTATTATTCAAAGCGAACTATCGAGGGGGGCCCATAAACTCCGACCGTATTAGGAACGCAAAATCAAGGAACATAACACTGGTATGACGGAAACTAAGGCAGCAAGAGTGGAACAAAACACCAAACAAAAGGCCAAGCCTTCTACCCTTTACCAAGTATATAGATGCATTAATTAAATAAGAGATATTGTGATATCCCATGATATCCATGTCCCAACATGGAACCACCTGCAACTTCACTTGCAACTAGCAACGCTATAAGAGGGGCTGAGCAAAGCGGTAACATAGACAAACAACAGTTTGCTAGGATGGTGGAAAAGGTTAGAGGCAATCATGGCAATTTGGGAGGCTTGATAAACAATTGGTAGGCAGCGTGACATAGCGATAGCATCGAGACAACTAGCAAAGCAAAGATAGTAGTGGTTGAGGGAGTCCTGGATTAAGGGGTCCTCGGACAACCAGACTATATACTTTGGCCAGACTGTTGGGCTATGAAGATACAAGATAGAAGACTTCTTCCCGTGTCCGGATGGGACTCTCCTTTGCGTGGAAGGCAAGCTTGGCGATTCGGATATGTAGATTCCTTTCTCTGTAACCGGCTTTGTGTAACCCTAGTCCCCTCCGGTGTCTATATAAACCAGAGGGTTTAGTCCGTATGACAAGAATCATAATCTCATAGGCTAGGCTTCTAGGGTTTAGCCATTATGATCTCGTGGTAGATCAACTCTTGTAATACTCATATTCATCAAGATCAATCAAGCAGGAAGTAGGGTATTACTATCATAGAGAGGGCCCGAACCTAGGTAAACATTGTGTCCCCTGCCTCCTGTTACCATTAGCCTTAGACGCACAGTTCGGGACCCCCTACCCAAGATCCGCCGGTTTTGACACCGACATTGGTGCTTTCATTGGGAGTTCCACTGCACTGTCACCAGAAGGCTTGATGGCTCCATCAATCATCTACAACAACGCAGTCTAGAGGGAGATCTTCCTTCCTGGACAGATCTTCATATTTGGTGGCTTCACACTACGGGCCAGCTCGCTTGGCCATCTAGAGCAGATCGATAGCTATGCCCCTGGCCATCACGTCAGATTTGGGAGCCTAAATTTTGTGGCCGATATCTATGCAGACTTGATCTTTGACGGGTTCAAGCCCATGACGGTCGTCCCCGGCCACCATGATGAAATGACTTAGATCTGTCATCTGGCTACGCGCAGGAGATAGCGCCCGTGACCGCTCTGGCCCTAGATCCAGAGCAGACTGCATCGTCCGAAGATGGGAAGCTTAACCCCGCCACGGAGGCCGCAGACACAGCGGTGCTCGAGCCGCACACAGACCCAACATTGAGCTGGGCTTGTGTCATCGGAACCTTGGACTTGTCTCCGGCCATGGGTTTCGGACCGTGTGCATCCGTGTCCATCGAACCTAATTGGGCGCCGATCTTAGAGTTCAACTCCGCGGACATCTTCCACCACTCGCCTTTTGGTGACGTATTAAACTCATTAAAATCCCTCTCCTTGTCGGGGGACTCTTGGCCAAACTATGTCCGGCTCAAACGGGAAGTGGAAGACGAAGAACTGCGTTGCGCACCCACCACCCACTTTATGGCAACTGTCGAGGACTTAACCGACATGCTCAATTATGACTCCAAAGACATCGACGGTATGGACGACAATGCCGGAGAAGCGCAGGCACAAAAACCACCACCCTTAGGGCGGTGGACAGCTACATCCTCATATGATATCTACATGGTGGACACACCTAATGAGAAGGAAGCCGACAGCGATAATAGCATGCCTGTCGATGAACCTCCCAAGCGCCAGCGTCAGAAGTGCCGACCTCAATCCGGAAAAAGGAAAAACAGCAACATTGTCACGGACGACGACGATAATCTGAACCAAGCCGAGGACCCGACCTAGCGTTGGAGCAGGGCGTGCGAGAGGATGGCGAACATAGTCCGGAGATGTTGTCTGACCACAGCGATGCCAAAGATAACAACTATCAACCTATCTATGAAGAGGAGATCAGCCTTGGCGACGACGAATTCGTCATCCCAGAAGAACCATTAGAACAAGAACGCCTCCATCAAAAGCTTATCGCCACTGCAAGGAGTCTGAAGAAGCAAAAGCAGTGGCTTAAAGCCGCATAGGATACGCTCAATGACAGATGGAACAAAGTGCTAGATGCTGAGGAAAAATACGGCGGTAATCGCTAAACAAAGAGCTATCCTAAACGTAAGCTGCTGCCCAAATTCGACGACGAGGCTATCACGCCTATCCCATCGAAAAACAATAGGGCCGACAGGCCAGACCGACCACATCATGGTCAAGACAGAGCGGCTAGCAATGTCGTACACATGCCCACACCCCCTCCCCGCAAAGGAAGGAAAGTTGCGGCCCAGAACCAGAAACACGGTCTACGTGAGGACCTGGACAAAAAAGCTGGGAAAACTAGGTCCATCTATGGATCCAGGGAACGTGCTCCTACATGGGATCATGATTATCAAACAAAATATGCCGGCCATTTACCAGCTTGGAACCAATACCGAACATTGCAACCGTCGGACCCAATCCACAACACAGCCAGATACAGGGGTGCCGCACACCCCCTGTGCTTCACCGATCAGGTGCTGGAACATGATTTTCTAGAAGGGTTCAAACCCGTAAACATCGAGGCATATGATGGAACGACGGACCCTGTGGTTTGGATAGAATACTTTATTCTTCACATCCACATGGCTTGCGGAGATGATATCCATGCCATCAAATATTTACCCCTCGAGCTAAAAGGACCAGCTCGGCACTGGCTAAAAAGCCTCCCTGAAAATTCCATCAGAAGTTGGGAGGAACTTAAGGACGCTTTTCGGGCCAATTTCCAAGGGACCTATGTCCGGCCCCTGGATGGAGACGATCTAAGTCACATAATCCAACAACCCGAAGAATCATCCCATAAGCTTTGGAACCGGTTTCTCACTAAGAATAACCAAATCATCGACTGTCCGGACGCCGAAGCCTTAGCAGCCTTCAAACACAGTCTCTGGGACGAACAGCTATCCAGACACCTCGGCCAGGAAAAGCCAAGGACAATGGCTGCCTTAACTACACTCATGACCCGCTTTTGCGCGGGCGAAGACAGCTGGTTAGCCCATAGCAGCACCAGTGATCCTAGCACATCAGAGGTTAGGGATGGCAATGGAAAACCACGACGCAACAAAAACAAACGTCAGAACAATGAAGAAAGCCCAGACAATACAGCGGTAAACGCCGGATTCTGGGGCTCCAGACTCGATCAACGGCAGAAGCCATTTAAAGGCAACAAAGACAGCCCATCCAACCTGGATAAAATCCTAGACAGGCCCTGCCAGATCCATGGCACTCCCGATAAACCAGCCAATCATACCAACAGAGAATGTTGGGTCTTCAAGCATGCCGGCAAACTCAACACTGAACACAAAGAGAAGGGACCTCAGAGTGAAGACGAGGTCGAACCTCGCCAGCTGAACATGGGGGGACAGAAGAAATTTCCACTGGAGATCAAAACAGTAAACATGATCTATGTCACTCATATCCCAAAGAGGTAGCACAAATGCGCACTCCGAGACGTTTATGTTGTCGAGCCCGTCGCCCCCAAATTCAACCCATGGTCGGCCCGTCCAATCACCTTTGATCGCAGGGATCATCCGACTAGTATCTATCACGGGGGTTCAGCTGCCCTAGTGCTTGACCCAATAATCGACCGATACCACCTCACTCGAGTCCTCATGGACGGCGGCAGCAGTCTCAATCTGATATATCAGGACACTGTCCGCAAGATGGGGATAGGCCCGTCAAGAATCAAGCTAAGCAGTGATACGTCTCCAACGTATTTATAATTTATGAAGCATTCATGCTATTTTACTATCTGTTTTGAATGATTATGGGATTTATTTTACACTTTTATATTACTTTTGGGACTAACCTATTAACCGGAGGCCCAGCCCATATTGCTGTTTTATTGCCTGTTTCAGTATTTCGAAGAAAAGGAATATCAAACGGAGTCCAAACAGAATGAAACCTTCGGCAGCATTATTTCTGGGAAGAATATCACCCAAGAAACTTGGAATTCACGTCAGAAGAGCCTCGAGGAGGCCATGAGATAGGAGCCCCCCCTACTAGGCGC
>NC_041391.1:575566921-575642177 GCF_002162155.2 Triticum dicoccoides | reverse complement strand
TGACTTATTTCACCTATATAAGCCTACGTACCATAAAACCATCGAATATCAAGATAGATCAGGAGTTCCGCCGCCGCAAGCCTCTGTAGCCACCAAAAACCTATCGGGAGGCCTTCCCGGCACCCTGCCGGAGGGTGAACCCATCACCGGTGGCCATCTTCATCATCCCGGCTCTATCCATGACGAGGAGGGAGTAGTTCACCCTCGGGGCTGAGGGTATGTACCAGTAGCTATGTGTTTGATCTCTCTCTCTCGTGTTCTCTCTCATGTTCCCTCTGTGGCACGATCTTGATGTATCCCGAGCTTTGCTATTGTAGTTGGATCTTATGATGTTTCTCCCCCTCTACTTTCTTGTGATGAATTGAGTTTTCCCTTTGAAGTTATCTTATCGGATTGAGTCTTTTATGAGAACACTTGATGTATGTCTTGCCGTGCTTATCTGTGGTGACAATGGGATATCATGTACCACTTGATGTATGTTTTGGTGACCAACTTGCGGGTTCCGCCCATGAACCTATGCATAGGGGTTGGCACACGTTCTTGACTCTCCGGTAGAAACTTTGGGCACTCTTTGAAGTACTTTGTGTTGGTTGACTAGATGAATCTGAGATTGTGTGATGCATATCGTATAATCATGCCCACGGATAATTGAGGTGACAATGGAGTATCTAGGTGACATTAGGGTTTTGGTTGATTTGTGTCTTAAGGTGTTATTCTAGTACGAACTCTTGAATAGATTGATCCGAAAGAATAACTTTGAGGTGGTTTCGTACCCTACCATAATCTCTTCGTTTGTTCTCCGCTATTAGTTGCTTTGGACTGACTCTTTGTTGCATGTTGAGGGATTGTTATATGATCTATCTATGTTATTATTGTTCAGAGAACTTGCACTAGTGAAAGTATGAACCCTAGGCCTTGTTTCCTATCATTGCAATACCGTTTACGCTCACTTTTATCGCTTGCTACCTTGCTGCTTTTATAATTTCAGATTACAAATACCTTCGCCTACCATCCATATTGCACTTGTATCACCATCTCTTCCCCGAGCTAGTGCACCTATACAATTTACCATTGTATTGGGTGTGTTGGGGACACAAGAGACTCTTTGTTATTTGGTTGCAGGGTTGTTTGAGAGAGAATATCTTCATCCTACGCCTCCTACGGATTGATAAACCTTAGGTCATCCACTTGAGGGAAATTTTCTACTATCCTACAAACTTGTGCACTTGCAGGCCCAACAACGTCTAAAAGAAGAAGGTTGTGTAGTAGACATCAAGCTAATTTCTGGCGCCGTTACCGGGGAGGCTAGGTAAACGGCACTCACACCCCGTCAACTAAGCTCTTTTTTGGCAAGGTAAGTGCTTGAAGGTATATCTTTAGATCTTGCAATCGAATCTTTTTGTTTCTTGTTTTATCACTAGTTTATTTTATAAAAGAAAACTACCAAAAAAGATGGAATTGAGTTTGTCTCATATGCTTAATCTTTTTAATATCTGTCGTGAGAATGATGGTAAGGAAAATTGTGCTCAAGTGCTAGAAGAAGAAGTTTATAAAACGTTTTGCATGAAATCTTTGAATGATGAGCATGATTGCAATTTTGTTAGTATGAACTCTTTGAATATCCATGATGCTAATGATATGCAAAGCCACAAGCTTGGGGTTGCTATGTTTGAGGAATATAATATTTTTTGTCCCCCAAGTTTTGATGAGAGTATTTATTATGATGAAAGCATGCCTCATATTTATGATGATTATATTGATGAAAGTGGGTTTGGAAGAGTGTCAACATTAGATAGTAGTGATCCCACTATTTTGGAGGATATTGAATCTTATTGTGATGAACATGAAAGTGGATTTGGAAGATTGTCAACTTTATTTAGTGATGATCCCACTATTTCGGAGGAGGTTCCAATTGATTATGAGAACAAAGCTGCTATCTATGATGATTATTGTGATGACTTGTATGCTATTAAAAATAATGATAACCATGAAACTTGTCATCATGATTTTATTTTTCAATTGGATTATGCCTCACATGATAATTATTTTGTTGAGTGTGCTCCCACTATTATTAATGAGAAGAATTTTGCTTATGTGGAGAGTAGTAAATTTTCTATGCTTGTAGATCATGAAAAGAATGCTTTAGGTGCTGGTTATATTGTTGAATTCATTCATGATGCTACTGAAAAATATTATGAGAGAGGAACATATGCTTGTAGGAATTGCAATAATCTCAAGTTTCCTCTCTATGTGTTGAAATTCTTGAAGCTATGCTTGTTTTATCTTCCTATGCTCGTTGATTATAAGTTGTTTGCTCACAAAATCCCTATGCATAGGAAGTGGGTTATACTTAAATGTGCTAGTCATATTCTTCATGATGCTCTCTTTATGTTTCAATTCTTATCTTTTATGTGAGCATCATTGTCATCATCATGCCTAGCTAGAAAGGCATTAAAGAAAAAAGCGCTTGTTGGGAGACAACCCAATATTTACTCTTACTGTTTTTGTGTGTACACATGGTTATCCTACTGTAGTAATCATGTTTTAAGCTTTTTTTTCAATAAAGTGCCAAGTAGAACCTTTGGGAAGACTTGGGTGAAGTTTATGTGATCTTGCTGTAAAAAACAGAAACTTTTGCGCTCACGAGATTAGCTGCCATTTTTTACTGGAGAGTGCTTTTAGGTTGATTCTTTTTGCAGATGATTAATAGAAAAATTCCTCAGGCGCTCCATTTTATTTCAGAATTTGTTTAGTTCCAGAAGTATATGTTTGATACAGATTACTACAGACTGTTCTGTTTTTGACAGATTCTGTTTTCATTGTGTTGTTTGCTTATTTTGATGAATCTATGGCTAGTATGTAAGGGTATGAACCATAGAGAAGTTAGAATACAGTAGATATAACACCAATATGAATAAATAATGAGTTCATTACAGTACCTTAAAGTAGTGGTTTTTCTTCTTGTACTAACGGAGCTTACGAGTTTTGTTTTGAGTTTTGTGTGGTTGAAGTTTTCAAGTTTTGGGTAAAGATTCGATGGACTATGGAATAAGGAGTGGAAAGAGCCTAAGATTGGGGATGCCCAAGGTACCCCAAGGTAATATCCAAGGACAACCAAGAGCCTAAGCTTGGGGATGCCCCGGAAGGCATCCCCTCTTTCGTCTTTGTTCATCGGTAACTTTACTTGGAGCTATATTTTTATTCGCCACATGATATGTGTTTTGCTTGGAGCGTAATTTTATCTTGATAGTATTTGCTTGCTGTTATTTAGAATAATGTTTTGCATCTTTAGTTTCAATAAAAATGTCAAGGATAGCCTTTACCATGCTTGTTTTGCTAGTATACATGTTGCTGTTTGAAAAGAGAAAGTTTACCGATGTTGCAAAAATTCCCTAGAAAAGTCAGAGAGTGATATAATGTTGAATATTTTTGCATGATGAGATCTGATAAATCTTTTACAGCTTAATATTTTTCTTATAATTTTTGGAGTTAGGTAAGTATTGATACTCTTGCATTCTTTACAGACTGTACTGTTTTGGCAGATTGCTGTTATGGTTGCATTGTTTGCATATGTTTGCTTGTTTAATGATTCTATTTGAGGATAGAAGTATTAAATATGCAGAGACATTTAGTACTCAATGTTGAATTATAATGTTAGTGATTTGTTACAGTAGAAAATGATAAGGTTTTGCATTGGTTTATACTAACCTATCTCACGAGTTCTTGTTGAGTTTGTCGTGGATGAAGCTTTTGATAAAAAGAGAAATCGTGATATGAAAGGAATTAAGGAGACACAAAAGTTCAAGCTTGGGGATGCCCAAGGCACCCCAAGATAATATTTCAAGAAGTCTCAAGCATCTAAGCTTGGGTATGCCCCGGTAGGCATCCCACCTTTCTTCTTCAACAACTATCGGTTAGTATCGGTTGAGCCTAAGTTTTTGCTTCTTCACATGAGTTGTGCTATCCTTGCAATGTCATTTTGTTTTGCTTTGCTTGCTGCTTAAATACAATACCAAGATCTGAAATTCTTTAATGAGAGAGAGTCTTCATATAGTTACATAATTATTTAGCTACTCATTGGTCTTCGCTTATATCTTTTTGGAGTAGTTTTTCATTTACTCGTGTGCTTCACTTATATCCTATGAGTAAATGGTTGAATGAGTTGAATGTCATAAATCTGAAATTATATATGTTTCATTTCTTACTCCATGGGCAGTAATGACTTCACATCTAAGAAGTAGAGGTTGTAAATTTATTGACGGCTAGCAAGCATTGTATTAGTCATTTGAACAATTCATGAAAGAATATTGAAGGAAGAGAGATTTCACATATAAATATATTATCATAGACATCTTCTATAATTGTGAGCACTCATTAAGTATGACAAGCTAAAGAGTTGATGTTGGACAAGGAAGACAACATAATGGGTTATGTTTTCTCGCATCTCAGTTAAATTACATTGTCATGGATCATTCAAACATGTTGAGCTTGCCTTTCCCCCTCATGCTAGCCAAAATTCCTAGCACCAAGTAGAGATACTACTTGTGCTTCCAAATATCCTTAAACCCAGTTTTTGCCATGAGAGTCCACCAAACCTACCTATGGATTGACTAAGATCCTTCAAGTAAGTTGTCATCGGTGCAAGCAATAAAAATTGCTCTCTAAATATGCATGACTTATTAGTGTGGAGAAAATAAGCTTTGTACGAACTTGTTATGGAAGCAATAAAAGCGACGGACTGCATAATAAAGATCCATATACAAGGGGCAATATAAATTGACGTTTTTTCGCATTAAGATTTTATGTATCCAACCCTAAAAGCGCATGACAACCTCTGCTTCCCTCTGCGAAGGGCCTATCTTTTACTTTATGTCTTTTACTTTATGCAAGAGTCAAGGTGATCTTCACCTTTCCCTTTTTCATTTTATCCTTTGGCAAGCACTTTGTGGTGGGGTGATCCTGATATATATATCCAATTGGATGTACGATAGCATGAACTGTTATTGTTGACATCACCCAAAGGTGAATACATTTGGAGGCAACATTATAAGCCCCAATCTTTCTCTATGTCTGATTAAAACTTCATAACCACAAGTATTGCGTGAGTGTTAGCAATTGTAGAAGACTATATGATAGTTGAGTATGTGAAGTTTGCTAAATCAAAGCTCTGACATAGACTCTTCCTGAAAGTAAGATGAATTGCAATTGTTTGATGACTAAGAATGAAGTTTGCTAGTTTTCAAGAAATTTTATGGTCTATGCTTTAACATGTGAATTGCTTGTTACTAGTTCGTGGAAAGTTTTATGAGATGAACTACTGTTATGACATATTATCATGCTAGTAAAGGTGATTGAAATTATCATTCATCAAACTTGTGCACCTCTAGCATTGACACTTCATAAATTCTTTCTTTATCATTTACCTACTCGAGGACGAGTAGGAATTAATCTTGGGGATGCTGATACGTCTCCAACATATCTATAATTTATGAAGCATTCATGCTATTTTATTATCTGTTTTGAATGATTATGGGCTTTATTTTACACTTTTATATTACTTTTGGGACTAACCTATTAACCGGAGGCCCAGACCATATTGCTGTTTATTGCCTGTTTCAGTATTTCGAAGAAAAGGAATATTAAACGGAGTCCAAACGGAATGAAACCTTTGCCAGCGTTATTTTTGGGAAGAATATCACCCAGGAGACTTGGAGTTCACGTCAGAAGAGCCTCGAGGAGGCCACGAGATAGGAGGGCGCGCCCCCCCTACTGGGTGCGCCCCCTGTCTCGTGGACCCCTCGAGCACCCCCCGACCGACTTCTTTCGCCTATATAAGCCTACGTACCCTAAAACCATCGAATATCAAGATAGATCAGGAGTTCCGCCGCTGCAAGCCTCTGTAGCCACCAAAATCCTCTCGGGAGCCCTACCCGGCACCCTGCCGGAGGGGGAACCCATCACCGGTGGCCATCTTCATCATCCCGGTGCTATCCATGACGAGGAGGGAGTAGTTCACCCTCGGGGCTGAGGGTATGTACCGGTAGCTATGTGTTTGATCTCTCTCTCTCGTGTTCTCTCCCGTGTTCCCTCTATGGCACGATCTTGATGTATCCCGAGCTTTGCTATTGTAGTTGGATCTTATGATGTTTCTCCCCCTCTACTTTCTTGTGATGAATTGAGTTTTCCCTTTGAAGTTATCTTATCGGATTGAGTCTTTTACGAGAACACTTGATGTATGTCTTGCCGTGCTTATCTGTGGTGACAATGGGATATCATGTGCCACTTGATGTATGTTTTGGTGACCAACTTGCGGGTTCCGCCCATGAACCTATGCATAGGGGTTGGCACACGTTCTTGACTCTCCGGTAGAAACTTTGGGCACTCTTTGAAGTACTTTGTGTTGGTTGACTAGATGAATCTGAGATTGTGTGATGCATATCGTATAATCATGCCCACGGATAATTGAGGTGACAATGGAGTATCTAGGTGACATTAGGGTTTTGGTTGATTTGTGTCTTAAGGTGTTATTCTAGTACGAACTCTTGAATAGATTGATCCGAAAGAATAACTTTGAGGTGGTTTCGTACCCTACCATAATCTCTTCGTTTGTTCTCCGCTATTAGTTGCTTTGGACTGACTCTTTGTTGCATGTTGAGGGATTGTTATATGATCTATCTATGTTATTATTGTTTAGAGAACTTGCACTAGTGAAAGTATGAACCCTAGGCCTTGTTTCCTATCATTGCAATACCGTTTACGCTCACTTTTATCGCTTGCTACCTTGCTGTTTTTATAATTTCAGATTACAAATACCTTTGTCTACCATCCATATTGCACTTGTATCACCATCTCTTCGCCGAACTACTGCACCTATACAATTTACCATTGTATTGGGTGTGTTGGGGACACAAGAGACTCTTTGTTATTTGGTTACAGGGTTGTTTGAGAGAGAACATCTTCATCCTACGCCTCCTACGGATTGATAAACCTTAGGTCATCCACTTGAGGGAAATTTGCTACTGTCCTACAAACCTGTGCACTTGCAGGCCCAACAACGTCTACAAGAAGAAGGTTGTGTAGTACTCCCTCTGTAAACTAATATAAGAGCGTTTAGATCACTACTTTAGTATTCTAAACGCTCTTATATTAGTTTACGGACGGAGTAGACATCAAGCTGCACGGGCTCTCTAACATTGGATGTCGTATTCGGCTCCCCCAACAACTTTCGAAGCGAAGAACTAATATTCGACATGGCTATCATGCACTACTCAAAAGAATGACCTTCGTCCGTTTTAATGAAGTCCCACATTATGATTATCTAAATCTCAAAATGCCTGGACCACATGGCGTCATCACGCCAGCGGAAATACGGAGCGCTCCCTTCATACAGAAGAATACACGGCGGCTCTAGCAGTCGAAGCACAAAACGGCCTATTCAAGTCGGGCAGCTCATCGGTCTTTAAGACCGTGGACACAACTAAACGTATTTGGCGCACACCTCAGTGTGGCAGCTCAGATAAGCCTGAGCTCGATTAGCAGCTACGCCCCCACCGACCGCCCCATAAGGAGATAGCACACATGCCATGTATACATAAATATACAACCAAAATTCCTTGGGTGGCACCGGGGGCAGACTTCACACAAAAAGTCCATAGTTCGGCTCGACCCTATTCGGACTTCAGAAGTTATATTTCATGGTTCATTAAAACAAACTAGCTTTATTTATGGCCATACCGGATTCTTTTACCTGGTTTCTTCCTTTTTTACAGATGGCCATCATACTATAACCTTCAAGGACAATTCACAACGGAGACAAAGGCGCAGACGTGCAGCAGGGCCCCGCATTAAGGTTTCTTTTTAGATTAAGACCATGTGTAAACCTTTTTTATCTCTTTTTGTTTCATACTTTCCTGGCATGTAAAATGTCCAAGAAAGATATCGGCATTATCTGTAAACATACAACTCACTATACTAAAGTGGATGTTATAGAAGCAGCTCGGCTCGTATTGTATTTTGATATTTATGCTCTCACCACCTGCGCTCTTTCCCCACGTCGGATTGTCATGTGTGCCTTCATACCAGGGTCTATCAGCAGGGGTTGTATTCAGCCCGGTGTCTATTGAAAAGTCCAGACACCTGTAGGGAGTGTTCGGCGTCGTGAGTTTGGCCTTATATGCATCAGCTCTGAATCATGTCTTTGGTCAATAGTTGGGTTGCCCAGCTCCTGCGCTTACTACCTTACATTCCGCTATATCGGCTAGGGTAGTAAAGGGAGAACTACTGCGATTGTGTCCTGGCTTGACCGGATGAGCACCTCGGTAGAGAAAGCCGAAACTTGACTGTCATGATGTGGCGAGAGCTGGTCAACCACTCGATGACTCATCGGAATCTTCGTGATTCCCTCTGTGTTAAACAAAGGACCGTCCTTTGGTCACGTATGTAAACGCACTGTATCAGATAACCGCGGACATACCAAGGGCTATATAGTAGCCCCACCGTCAAACTCCTCTGGCTAAGTGAAAGTGTTAAAGCTCTATAGTCCGATTTCCTAGTTCGCCGCACTAACACCTCCTTAACGGACCAAGACGTTGGGTCAAGTGTGATCAAGTGCTTTTCCGAACACCCATGCATTATACGCGAGGGGCTGAAGCCGACGACTGTAAACTTTCAGATTGTATATATAAAAAAGACGGCCGCACAGGAGGCACCAAAACTTTTTGAGAAAAAAGTATAAAAACATAGACTTAAATATATCATAATATTATTATTAAAATTTTGATACACTTCACTCGAACATAATATTTTTCGAGCACTGGCCCTCTATCAAGCGGGCACCCTCTAGGACATCTTCAAAATAATGTTCTAGCATGTTAAGGTCCTTGCCCTCGGGTGGACTCTACGCTACAATATCGGTGGCCTTCATCTTCGCCTAGTACATCTTGACACGGGCAAGGGCCATCCATGCATCTTCTATGCACGTTGACCGCTTCATAGCGTCGATACACGGCACTGCATTAACAAGTTGTCGCACCAAACTGAAATAACTATTCGGAATGGGCTTAGTTGGCCACAGCCGGGCTATGACATCCTTCATGGCAGTACCGAACATCTTGTGGAGCTCGGCCTACTGGGCCATCTGTTCATTCAACAGTGGACGCTTTTGCGTGTTAAATTGCGACCAAAATAGCTTTTTCGTCGCATGTCCTTCTTGCACATAGAAAAATTGATTCGCATCAGCAGCATTCTTCGGTAGGTCCATAAAGACGTCTGGAGAACTCCACAGTTGATTAAGCGACGCATACTTCGAATCGCCAAACTTAGTTTGCAATAAAAATGGCTTACCAGCCGTGATCTCCCCAGCTTGTCGGATCTCCTGCCGAGCTGCTCTAGACTCAGACTGGGCTTCCTTCGCCTCTTGTAAAGCCTTGTCAAGATTGCCCGCTTTGGCTTTGTTATCTTTCTCAAGAACCTGGCATCGGCTAGTGGCATCCTTCAGCTCAAGTGCAATAGTAGATATTCTCTCCTCGCACTGACGCCGAGCAGTCTGCTCGGCTTTTAATTCAGCGGCTACCTTTTCGGCAGCCGCATTACTCATCCTGGCTTGCTCCTTGGCCCGGGCAAGTTCCGCTCGAAGGGTCTCAATTGCGGCGGCACTATCTGCAGTTACGCATATACAAATTTTCAGTATCACGCTCATTTCACAATACTAGCATGTACTGAGTGCCCCCGAGACATACCTTGCACCTCATCAAGCCGCCTGTTAATAAGCGTGATGTCATCATTCACTACATCAACTTTCTGCTTCAGATGTGCTACCTCTGTAGCTTGGGCAGTTGCCACAGATGTAACAACCTGTGTTTCAAATTAGTCAGATCATTTCCTGGGCATATAATTTTGATCCTCTGGTCGCCTCCCTTTGGATGACAACGAGAGTCTCAGTGGCTACTATCATACACAGGTGTAATTTGCATTTATAATATAATTGAAGTTACACTACGTACCTCGAAGCCTCTTAGTAGGCTCGTAAAGGTTTCATTCAATCCGCTCTTCGTGGATCGAACTCTTTCAACCACCGTACCCATCAAGGTACGATGTTCCTCTAGGACGGACGCATGTCGCAACATGTCCATCAATGTATTTGGCGCCCCCGGATCCAGAACAGGTTGCGTCGTCCCTCGGACATTGGATAGTCCGGGACTTTTATTGTTCCCTATGGGGGCCGTGCACCCTGGAGCCATGACGGCCGAAGTATTACCTTCGGCCCCGGTATTCACTACCCCTTGCACCACTCGTTGGTCGAAAAGGATCCTCCGGGACGAGACCTCGGTGTCGTCTGCCTTTTCAGGCAGGGAGATATGTGGAGGCGTTTTGCTCTCCATCATCTCCAGAAGAACATCCCCCGAAGAGGAGGACTGTTGAGGAGGGCTGCGTGCCGTACTGCAAACATGTGTTTAAAATGTTACCCTTACAGCTAGGAAAGAACAGGATATGTTTAAAACACCCTAGTTCACTTACTATCCGTCTAGGGGCTTATCTTTACGGAGTGACTGCGTGTCAGCATCATCCCCTGACTAGGATATCTTCCCCCGCTTAGAAGCTTCTCTCTTCAAGTTTTTGGAGGCGGTCCGCTTCTTCCCATGAGGAGAAGGGATGTCAGCTTGCCCTTCCCTTCCACTTTTGGAAGTGGAAGTTCCGGTTTTCCCAGACAAATTGCCTGGTGTGCCTCCAGAATGAAGGTCGCCGTGGGCCTCTTCACTCTCCTCCTTATCTTCCCCCGCCGGCACTTGGGTGCCGGAGCCAGCATCCTTGTTAACACCGGATCGGCATAGTCTTTGGGAAGTGGAGCCGAACACCTGATTCTCTCCGCCTTCTTTAGCCTACCCTGGTCGAGTAGAGTTTTATCAATACATTGTTATGAGTAATTTAACTAAACTGTGTTCGGGAGTCAAGTACTTACCGGAGTATCCGGATGATTGCAGTCAAGACCGAGGTCTTCTGTTGTATCCGGCCACTGTTTTCGTGCGCTGAAGAATAAATTCCACGTCCCTCTGAGCATTGTGCCAGAGAAGTGCTGAAGGGTCCGTGGACCTTCCGGATTGAACTCCCACATGCGGAGAGGACACCGCTGGCACGGAAGGATCCGGCGGACTAGCATTATTTGGATGATATTGGTGAGGCCGGTGCCCTTCTTAATGAGGCTCTAAATGCGACTTTGCAATGTCTGCACTTCATCAACAGAACCCCAGTCCAACCCTTTGTTGACCCACGATGCAAGCTGAAGTGGAGCGCCAGATCAAAACGCAAGTGCAGCTGCCCTCTTTTTACCACGGGGTTAGGTAATATAAAACCACTCCCGTTGCCATAGGTCAGAAGATTCTGCGAAGGAGCCCTTCGGCCAGGGAGAAGTGGTGAGTTTTCTTATTGAAGCACCTCCGCACTCCGCTTGTTTCCCGTCGATTATCTTCGGTTTCATGTTAAAGGTCTTAAGCCATAAGACAAAGTGTGGGGAAATACGGAGGAAGGCCTCGCATGTGGAGATGAACTCTGAGATGTGGAGGAAGGAGTCTGGGGCTAGATCATGGAAATCTAGTCCATAATAAAACATGAGCCCTCGAACAAAGGGATGGAGTGCAAACCCAAGCCCTCAGAGGAAGTGAGAGATGAACATGACCCTCTCATTGGATCTGGGATGGGAATAACCTGCCCTTGAGAAGGAAGCATATGGAAGATTTTGCAGTCAGGTATATTGCCTCCCTGAGCTTTGAGATATCTTCCTCTGTGATAGAAGAGGCCATCCACCGGCCTTGAAGGCTGGGTCCAGACATGGCTGGATGCTCGAAGCGACTGGATTAACCCTTGGGTGTTGGAACTTGAGGTGGGAGGAGGAGGAAGGAACTAGTGTGGAAGTAAAAGGACATGCCTTAGCTGCTTTATAGAGGCAACGAATATCAAACGTCCGCGACGCGGCCTTAAAACATGCCTATTCCCAAGGAAACATGCCAACAGAACGGTTGGGTTACCCACGCCTGTGTTGATGAAAATCCCGCAATAAGGGGACACGATCTCTGCTTTGATAAGATGTGCCAATAATCACTGCCTCTCGAAACATGGAGTGGCAGGCTAGAAAACGATTCAAAATAATGGCCGGGTGATGACGTAATGTCGTGCTACCAAAATTGTCAGCGGATTGGACTCGTGAAATATTATATTCTCCACTGTTGTGTCTGGAACTTGTTTTTCAGAGTCGAACACGATTCTTATGTTTGAAATCTATGTTGAAGTATTGAAAGAAGGAACCCGCCTTGCAATGCCGAAGACAATCTGCGCGCCGGACTCATCTTCATTGAAGCCTAGTTCAGGGGCTACTGAGGGAGTCCTGGATTAAGGGGTCCTCGGACAGCCGGACTATATACTTTGGCCGGACTGTTCGGCTATGAAGATATAAGATAGAAGAATTCTTCCCATTTCCGGATGGGACTCTCCTTTGCATGGAAGGCAAGCTTGGCGATTCGGATATGTAGATTCCTTTCTCTATAACCGACTTTGTGTAACCCTAGCCCCCTCCAGTGTCTATATAAATCGGAGGGTTTAGTCCGTAGGACAAGAATCATAATCTCATGGGCTAGGCTTCTAGGGTTTAGCCATTACGATCTCGTGGTAGATCAACACTTGTAATACTCATATTCATCAAGATCAATCAAGCATGAAGTAGGGTATTACCTCCATAGAGAGGGCCCGAACTTGGGTAAACATTGTGTCCCTTGCCTCCTGTTACCATTAGCTTTAGAAGCACAGTTCGGGACCCCCTACCCGAGATCCGTCAGTTTTGACACCGACAGTGATATCCAGTGTAACGGTCATCTTGCCTGAAATGCGCTAGGAGGAAGACCGAATCCATGAAGTAGACGAACCATCGTAGTCGATCAAATCCTCACAATCGCAACATTACCGGCAACTATCAAGAAGAAGAAAAACCGGAAAGAAGCAAACAACATAGTAAAAAACCATCACATAAACATGGCATGATGCACAATCAAGTATGATGCATGTCCGGTTTAATGATTCATCGCATGGCAAAGTGCAAAACAAACAATACTACAAATTAAGTGGAGCTCAATATGCAACGGGTTGCATATTGACGAAACACCACATCCAAATATTTAGTTAACTCTCATTTATGTACTCAACAATATCAAATGTTGGTTAATATGGCAAGAGGTGAAGCATAATTAAACTACCCATCTAGGCAAGTTTAAATGAGGCCGGAAACAACAAACAACAATTCCGGAAAATCCCCATGTGCAATTTTCGAATTTGGTACTGTTCTGCCTAAATCAATATTTTAATGTTGTTAAACAGGAAAATAAAGAGCACCATGTTAATCTATGAATTTTTCTAGACAATTTAAATATAGAGTTTATTTAATTCGGAGCTACGGTTAATTAGTTATGAAATAAACCATTTTACCATATCATTATGCAAAAAAATGCAAACAGCAATTTAAACATTTTTAACATGGATGAAAGCTGCATATTATGAAACTAGATGAAATTCTAAGCATTTTACATATATGAAACATTTTAATCCGATGCACGCTATGTGAGTTATGATATGCATGACTAATGAGGTTTTTTTGCAAAACAGACGTTCTCTGGATAATTTGACAAATCGTAATAGGAAAAAAACATGGCACGGGCTGAAACTGCTGGATGTGGCAGGGCTGCTCACCATGGGCTGAGGCACGGCCGATGGAGGAGGCCCAAGAGGGGCGCCGCCAGGACGACTGGAGGGTAGGCCGAGCTGGGCGCTGGACCTTGCTGGCGCTGGAAGTGGCCCAGATGCGCGAGGCAGGGAGGCTAAGGGCGTGTCACCCTCTGTTCAATAGAAAATAGAGGAACAGTGGCACTGGAGCTCGCGAAGGGACTCCGGTGAGGCGGAAAGGTAGGGGACGGACATGGGAAAGCGAGGGAGGCCCAAATCCTCTAGATATGGTGGGGCTTGGCTTGTGGAGGCCGGCAGTGAGCACGAGGGAGCGAGAGGTTCGTGGGGCCTCTGCTTGCGGGAGGCTGGGAGCGAGGCTGCGGTCGTGAATGACGCTGGGGATGGGGACGGCGCGGGCATGGAGATAGACAACCAGATCCGCGGGCGCGTCCAGAGTCAGCGAGGGAGGTGGAGGGATTGGGTTGGCTGGCGCGAAAATTGCGGGAGGTGGTCGGAGGCTGCGGTGGCGATTGTGGTTGGTGGTTGGATCAGGAGGGAATCGAGAGGTGGAGGCTCGGGCGCTGGTTGGAGGGAGATGGATCTGGGAGGATACCGATGAACATGCAAGAGACTGGCGGCAGCGTAGGGAAAGGATGGATGGGACTGCCTAGATGAGGGTTTTGTCCTGCTATTTATAGGTAGGGGATATTGGAACACAGTTTTGTACCTTTCAATTAGATCGGCGATCGAGAATAAATAGGCTAGGAGTCAACAAAGAAATGAAGATATTTTAGAGATGTTCGGAGATGATCTGAACCCATCGGTCACAAGTGCCCGGTTCAGGTTCGGGGAAGTTTCGGAAATGTGGGTTGTGTAGAGATGTTAGGAGGTCATGTGCAAGTGCGGTTAGTTTCAGAACGGTCAACGAAAACAATGGAGAGAAGTGGCGACTACTAACGGATGCATGTTTTGAAAAGAATGACGACACGGAGTGGCGATGCAATGCGAATGATGCGATTATTAAATGCAACAACAATAATAAATCACACGGCGAAACTCGGAATAGCTGGAAGTCTTCTAGAGCGTTGGTCTGGGGGCGTCACAACTCTCCCACACTAACAAAGGATCTCGACCCGAGATCCTAGGGAAGGCACCAGAGAGAAGCGGAAAAGGAAGAGGTAAAACAAAGTTGCTTCTTTGATAAATGAGTGAAACCAAAGAACCTTAGAGATTGCAAAAACTTGAAAGAAAAAATACAACAGAGATGAACAAGATTGCAAACAGTCGTTGGACAAGTGGAATAAGGAATATAATGAGCACCAAGAGCTTAGGGGACAAAATAGATTTTGAAGCCACTCTGGTTAAAATTAGTTGGACAAGGAATAAGAATAAAGAATTCGGGCAGCACTCTGGTTGAAAAGAGACGCAAGACTTGATAAGATGAAAGAACTTGAATGAGAACACAACATTCTGGTTAAATGGATAAGCAAGAGAATAATATGATCTTGACAAAAGGAGGTGATAGGTGAAGATAGCAACATCACAATGCCTCTGGAACAGAAGAATAGCAGCTAGATTGTTGGGATAAAGGGACGGAGAAGAAAATGACAACTTCTGCCACAAATGAACTTGGAAAGCATCCTTGCAAAGAAGGATTGACCAGAGTTGTTGGAAAATCAACAACAGAAAGCACAAGCTTGTTGTGGGCTTATGGAAACTTCTCAAAACTTGAGGTGAAATTCTGCTACTACCAAATGATTGGTTAGTTGAGAGGAACGAAGAGATGCAAAACTCCACTTCAAAAGATAAGGGAGAATGAATTGCACTTATAATCATAGAGGAAGAAAACTTGAGCTCCTCCAACAAGAATCTTGAAGAAGACTTCGAGAATGAATGAAATCTTTGATGAACCACCATGAGAAACTTCATGAAGAACTCCGGTAAGGAAATAAATTGTAGGAAGGAAGTGAAGGTTGAAAAAATAACAAGATGAAACATTGCGATCATTTAGATGGAGCTTCGTGACAAGATAATTGAGATAGCTTGGAACTCCGGAGAAAGAAAGATGAAGCACTTCGAACCGAGAATCTATTCATCAAGAACAAACTCCCGAAGAAAGAATTAATCACTTGGATGAAACAAGAATAAGAATTATGATATGTCTATCCTTCACCAATTTAAATTGATGACAAACAACGGATTTGGCATACTAGTTATTCACATTGAAAAGGATTAAAGAGAGATCTCGCACAATCTTGAGAAACTATTCAACGAATCACCGGTAGGATTGGAAAGAACGAACGGATTGATATGATGATAAAGGAAAAAAGGAATCTTGAATGAACCATTGTAAGAATTGAAAATGATTGAAGAGAAGTGAACGAATCACCGGGAATAACTGAAAATGAACGAAGAGACTTGAGGGAATTTAGATATATGAGAACGAAGAGATCACAAGTTGACTAGAGAATACTCGAACGATGCACCGGAAGAATTGGGAACAAGAGGTAAACGTTGAGTATGAGGAATAAAATGATGGCCTTCGGAGAATCAAAATCAAAATAGCTCTGAAATGCTCCGGATGGTTATGAAAGGAATTCTCGCAATTGAAAACAACTATGAGTATGGCATGAACTAGAACCATGAATCTTCAAGAGAATGGACAAAGATTTAGGAGAAATTCTTCTTCGATCTTCAACATTGAGAATGCCAACGAGGAACACAATGAAATTTTTTTTGAGATACTCCGGAATAATATAGAATAGATATGTTGAGCCAGAGATGAAAATAATTCGAAAGCAATCTTGGAGGAGGCATTTGACTGATGAAAATTCATTCTTACGTCAAGCTTTGAAAAGATTTGAGAATAACTCCGGAAAAATGAGAAGAGTCAGGTAAGATCATGGGAAAAGACCTGTGGGTTAGGGCCCACTCAAAAGTAACACCATTGAACAATTTTTTAACGAGAGATTGCACCGGTAGAATTAAATAGCTTGAATGAGGTAACAACCATGAAATAGTATGAACGGATCCTGAATGGAAACGCGAATCTTCTGAGATCTCTTTTACACTCCGGATAGGAATAGAGAGAGGTGAACAAATAAGAGAGACTTGGATAAGATATTCCAACATGATAAAACATGTGAAACAAAACAAAGAGATATGCTTAAGACAGAAGCTTGAATTAAGTCCACTGGAGAAGAAAAGGGAATGATGAATGATGAACTGGAAGCTCCTAAGCATCTTCACGAGGGAACACCGGATACAACATGAAAGAAAAGGAATGAAGAGACTTCTCATGAATAAAGTGGATACTTGATTAAGAAATCTGAGTCCTTGAAGAAAAGGGTGGGATGGTGGGAAAAATAGAAAATTTGGGACGGAAAACTGAGAAATGATCTAGCAAATATTGAAAGGATAGGATTAACTTGAAGAGAAGCACACCAGTTGGAAAAGAATTGACATGACAATCTTGATGATCAAGAAGGATTAGCACTCCCATAGAAATATGAGAACACCGCTTAGAAAAGGTATGGAATCAACACTTGACTTTGAAGCAACTCGAAAATACCACAACTGAAAACAAAACAAAGGATTTGGCTTGCAAAATAAGACGGAAACAAATACATAACCCCTGATGCATTTTTTGGAAGGATAAACCTAGGTAACTACTTGAATTCCCACCTGAGAACTCCTGAAATTTCTTGGTTATGCAATCTGGTCCCACGGCTACACGGAGCAAAAATCATCACACAACTCCTAGCAGAATTCTATGCCCCAATGTTTCGAATGCATTCTACACATAACCAAGAAATCTCGGAAACTCATGTACCTCAGACCTTCGAACACACAACTGTACTAGTCATGGAAGATCATCCGTGCTATCTCCTCCAGTACTAGCGATAAGTCACGACACTATTTGCCACCATGAAAAGTATGGGAGCATTTCGATATCGGCATCCTCTGGTATTCCGGAACTGAGACGATAACAACTATGACGAAAACACCTTGGAGCTCACTCCCCGGGTACAATCTATACAATTGGGAGGCAGCAAGATAGAATTCCCGTCACATCAGTATCGCAACGATTCCAGCAATACCCGCATGATCCTAAAAAATTGAGTGAAAAAGAGGAGAGTGAAGTCAAAAAATATACGTAAGGAGTCCTCACCAGAGCGACGAATGGGATAAGGAGTAAAAAGAACTCCTACTTTCCGATATAATTAGACTCAAAATATTTTTTTTCTAGACTCAACAAAGCCAACGGTATGATCAATCAAAGGGGCTCCTAAGGTCGGTAAGGCTCTGATACCAAGTTGTAGCGCCCAAGATGCGATTCTACCCCAATCACGTGATGAATTCATGATTGGGGCACAAACGCATTTCGAGCGCATAGCAAGGTGGATATCATTACAACATACCATGTACTGAATAGATGAGAATAAAAGATAAAGGCTTACACTCGCCACAAGCTACAACACGAATACAACAGTTCATCAATACATAGCAATCATTATACAGAAGAGCAGGATTCTACTACGGATGAAATCAAACGAAAAATAAGAACGGCATCCACCCTGCTAATGCCCAAGTTCCCGGCCCGGAACCTATCCCTTGTAGAATAAGAAGCGGAAGAAGAATTCCAAAACAAGCATGCATCGCTCTCACGTCAGATCATCGCATTACCTGTACCTGCAACTGTTGTTGTAGTAATCTGTGAGCCACGAGGACTCAGCAATCCCATTACCATGGGCATCAAGGCTAGCAATTCTTAATGGGTATGGAATGGATATGTGGTGAGGCTGCAGCAGCACTAAGCATTGTATGGTGGCTAACTTATGAGTACAAGAATAAGATGACAAACTACGCAAACGGTTGCAAGCTAGTAATGATCAAGAAGTGATCCTGAACTACTTACGAGTCAAACATAACCCCACCTTGCTCTCTTCCAGAATTTGCTCGCAAAGCAATAGTCATGGTTACACACGCGATTGGTGTATTTTATTTCGGATCTTGTGTCAAGTTCTCTACAACCGAATATTAAAAACACCCATCAGCTACATAACCGCACGCACGGCTTCCGGAAAGATTAAACCCTGCAGGGGTGTCCCAACTTAGTCCATCACAAACTCTCATGATCAACGGAGGAAAATCCTCCTCCCGGAACAACCTGATCAAACTCGGAATCCCGGTTCACAAGAAATTTCGACCATGGTAAAACAAAACTAGCAAGACCTCCCGACGTGCCGACACCCTAATAGTAGCCGCACGAATCTCGTCTCATACCATGATCGGATTGTCCAAACTTCCCGTAGGCCGAACCCGAAGTTGCCCCTAGCGGTCACCAGCGGTTGACAGGTTTGGACCAACACTCATGAGGAGCACTGGCCCGGGGTTATTAATAAATTATCCTCGGGGTCCGGAAAGTCCCTATGCAAATTTTAGTTGTTATTAGGCAAATGGTAAAACCAGAGTTGGGTCTTGCTGGAATAGTTTATTCAAAGCGAACTGTCAAGGGGGACCCATAAACCCCGACCGTGTTAGGAACGCAAAATTAAGGAACATAACACCGGTATGACAGAACTAATGCGGCAAGAGTGGTACAAAACACCAAGCAAAAGGCCAAGCCTTCCACCCATTACCAAGTATATAGATGCATTAACTAAATAAGAGATATTGTGATATCCCATGATATCCATATCCCAACATGGCACAACCTGCAACTTCACCTGCAACTAGCAACGCTCTAAGAGGGGCTGAGCAAAGCGGTAACATAGCCAAACAACGGTTTGCTAGGATGGTGGAAAAGTCTAGAGGCTATCATGGAAATTTGGGAGGCTTGATAAACAAGTGGTAGGTAGCACGCCATAGCGATAACGTCAAGACAACTAGCCAAACAAATATAGTAGTGGTATCCAGAGTAATGGTCATCTTCCCTGAAATCCCGCTAGGAGGAAGTAGACGAACCAACGTAGTTGAACAAATTCTCACAATCACAACGTTAACGAAAACTATCAAGAAGAGGAACAACCGGAAAGAAGCAAACAACATAGTAAACAACCATCACATAAACATGGCATGATGCACAATCAAGTATGATGCATGTCTGGTTTAATGATTCATGCCATGGCAAAGTGCAACAAACAATACTACAAATTAAGTGGAGCTCAATACGCAACGAGTTGCATATTGATGAAACACCGCATCCAAATATTTAGTTAACTCTCGTTTATGTACTCAACAATATTAAATGTTGGTTAACATGGCAAGAGGAGAAGCATAATTAAACTACCTATCTAGGCAAGATTAAATGAGGCCGGAAACAACAAACAACAATTCCGGAAAACCCACATGTGCAATTTTCGAATTTGGTACTGTTCTGTCTAAAGCAATATTTTAATGTTGTTAAACAGGAAAATAAGATGCACCATGTTAATCTATGCATGTTTCTATACAATTTACATACAGAGTCTATTTAATTTGGAGCTACGGTTAATTAGTTATGAAATAAACCATTTTAGCATGTCATATGCAAAATAAATGCAACCAGAAATTTAAACATTTTTTACATGGATGAAAGCTGCATATTATGAAACTAGATGAAATTCTAAGCATTTTACATATATATAGAACATTTTAATCCGATGCACGTTTTGTGAGTTATGATATGCATGAACAATGAGGGTTTTTATGCAAAACAGACGTTCTATGGATAATTTGACAAATCGTAACAGGAAAAAAACATGGCACGGGCTGAAACTGCTGGGTGTGGCTGGGTTGTTCACCATGGGCTGAGGCCTTGTCGATGGAGAAGGCCCAAGAGGGGCGCATGCAGGCTGGCTGGAGGGAAGGCCGAGGTGGGTGTTGGACCTTGTTGGCGCTCGAAGTGGCCCAGACGCGCGAGGCAGGGAGGCTACGGGCATGTCGCCCTCTATTCGACAGAAAACAGAGGAGCAGCAGCGCTGGAGCCTGCGACGGGACTCCGGCAAGGCGGAGAGGTAGGGGACGAACACGGGAAAGCGAGGGAGGCCCGGATCCTCCAGATCTGGTGGCACTTGGCTTGTGGAGGCCGGCGATGAGCATGAGGGAGCGACAGGTTCGTGGGGCCTCTGCTTGCGGGAGGCTGCGGGCGAGGCTTCGGGTGTGAACGACACTGGGGATGGGGACGGTGCGGGCATGGCAACAGACAGCCAGATCTGCGGGCGCGTCTAGAGTCGGCGAGGGAGGTGGGGGGATTGGGTTGGCCGGCGCAAAAATTGCGGAAGGTGGTCGGAGGCTGCGGTGGCGACTATGGTTGGTGGTTGGATCGGGAGGGGATCGAGAGGTGGAGGCTCAAGCGTTGGTTGTGCTGGAATTTTTGCCTATTTGGGTCTAACCCAATAGCAGTTTCAGAAATTTCTAATAAATCCTAAAGGCGCACGCAGCTGATACGTCTCCAATGTATCTATAATTTTTGATTGGTGCATGCTACTTTATCTACTGTTTTGGACTATATTGGGCTTTATTTTCCACTTTTATATTATTTTTGGGACTAACCTATTAACCGGAGGCCCAGCCCCAGAATTGTTGTTTTTTGCCTATTTCAGTGTTTCGAAGAAACAGAATATCAAACGGAGTCCAAACAGAATGAAACCTTCGGGAACGTGATTTTCTCACTGAACATGATCCAGGAGACTTGGACCCTGCTACAAGGAACAACCGAGGCGGTCACGAGGGTGGCGGCGCCCCCCCTAGGGCGCGCCCCCCTACCTAATGGGCCCCCTGTTGCTCCACCGACGTACTCCTTCCTCCTATATATACCTACGTACCCCCGACAGATCAAATACGGAGCCAAAAACCTAATTCCACCGCCGCAACTTTCTGTATCCACGAGATCCCATCTTGGGGCCTGTTCCGGAGCTCCGCCGGAGGGGGCATCTACCACGGAGGGCTTCTACATCAACACCATAGCCTCTCCGATGAAGTGTGAGTAGTTTACTTCAGACCTTCGGGTCCATAGCTAGTAGCTAGATGGCTTCTTCTCTCTTCTTGGATCTCAATACAATGTTCTCCCCCTCTCTCATGAAGATCTATTCGATGTAATCTTCTTTTTTGCAGTGTGTTTGTTGAGACCGATGAATTGTGGGTTTATGATCCAGCTTATCTATGAATAATATTTGAATCTTCTCTGAATTCTTTTATGTATGATTGAATTATCTTTGCAAGTCTCCACGAATTCTCCGTTTGGTTTGGCCAACTAGATTGGTAGTTCTTGCAATGGGAGAAGTGTTTAGCTTTGGGTTCAATCTTGTGGTGTCCTTTCCCAGTGATAGCAGGGGCAGCAAGGCACGTATTGTATTGTTGCCATCGAGGATAACAAGATGTTTTTTTTATCATATTGCATGAATTTATCCCTCTACATCATGTCATCTTGCTTAAGGCGTTACTCTGTTTTTAACTTAATACTCTAGATGCATGTTGGATAGCGGTTGATGAGTGGAGTAATAGTAGTAGATGCAGAATCGTTTTGATCTACTTGTCTCGGACGTGATGCATATATACATGATCATACCTAGATAACGTCATAATTATTCTCTTTTCTATCAATTGCTCAATAGTAATTTGTTTACCCACCATAGAATACTTATGCTCTTGAGAGAAGCCACTAATGAAACCTATGGCCCTCGGGTCTATTCTCATCATATCAATCTCCATTACTTTATTACTTGCTTTGTTTTTACTTTGCCTTTTACTTTTCACTTTGCATCTTTATATCAAAAATACCAAAAATATTATTTATCATCTCTATCAGATCTCACCCTCGTAAGTGACCGTGAAGGGATTGACAACCCCTAGTCGTGTTGGTTGCGAGTAGCTATCGTTTTGTGTAGGTACAAGGGACTTGTGTGTGGTCTCCTACTGGATTGATACCTTGGTTCTCAAAAACTGAGGGAAATACTTACGCTACTTTGCTGCATCATCCTCTCCTCTTCGGGGAAATCCAACGCAGTGCTCAAGAGGTAGCA
Source organism: Triticum dicoccoides (assembly GCF_002162155.2). Taxonomy (NCBI): domain Eukaryota; kingdom Viridiplantae; phylum Streptophyta; class Magnoliopsida; order Poales; family Poaceae; genus Triticum; species Triticum dicoccoides. Next base: position 575,619,471 of record NC_041391.1, on the reverse strand, counting down.
AGAAGAATTTCTTGCGCCGTTGCCGGGGAGGCTCACGCAAGCAAGTCAACCATACCAAGTACCCATCACAATCCCTATCTCTCGCATTACATTATTTGCCTCTCGTTTTACTCTCCCCCACTTCACCCTTGCCGTTTTATTCGCCCTCTCTTTCCCAATCTCCTCCTCTCTTTTTTCTCCCACCATGCTTTTTTTGGCCGCTATGTCTGAAACTGGGGAGATTATCGTCGATATGGACAATAATGATGACATGGAAAATCCCGAGGCTCTGGCCGATGAACCCCCTATCTTGCATACTAAAAAGTTTCGAATCGGTAGTGGTAACATTATTGGCAAAGGTGTTATTCAAGATTTCTTTACTTGTGCCGGTGCTTTACCTTCCATGGGTTGTTCTATTCTTCACAGAACTAGTAGTCTTGCGGATGCTATTGCTATGCTTGTAGTTGAACTTGAAAGACAATTTATGCATATGCATCCTTGCATACAAAGAATTTTTCTAGAATTTTCTAATATTGAGCATTCTTCTGTTAAGCGTGTTGTTACTATATTTTTGGCTCATGAGTTTAGATTTATCATTAGAGAAGCCAAAGAAATCTTTGCGCACTATAGGGTGGACGCCGGTCATCCTCCCATAGAAGCAATCCTTTATGATCAAGAGGAATTTAGACGTTTTCAATCTTCCGATTATGTCGCTTTTAATGAAAACCTTAGAAAAAAGGTTCCTACCAAAGTCTTGATTGATTGCATTAACGGACTTAATAATGATTTTGCTCTTCAAAACAATGAGCTAGGATACTCTCTTGAGTATAGGCTCACAAAAGTTTACCAAAAGAATGCTATTAGTGATGAAATAGTGGTGCACTATGAAGGGCCGAAGGAGGAACCTATTCCTCCTGTGATTGATCTTGGGGACCTTTGTCCCACAAAATTTAGCCCATTTGATTACTTTTGCTTGCCTCAAATAAAGCTTTCTGCCGAACGTAGAGAATATGAGATGAGTTTTCAAGATCTATCTTACTATTATGGCGCTACTTAAATCTATCCTTATTTTTATGCCTAGCTAGGGGCGTTAAACGATAGCGCTTGTTGGGAGGCAACCCAATTTTATTTTTGTTTTTTGTTTTTGCTTCTGTTTAGCAGTAAATAATCCATCTAGCCTCTGTTGGGATGTGGTTTTATGTTTTAATTAGTGTTTGTGCCAAGTAGAACCTATAGGATAAGCTATGATGATAGTTGATTTGATTCTGCTGAAAAACAGAAACTTTGCACTCACGAGAAACAATTCAATAAATCACTGAAACATGATTTTGCATTGATTCTTTTTTCTTCTGATCAATAAAAAAATTGTACAGTACTTCCTATTTTGGTAGAATTTTTAGAGTTCCATAAGTTTGCATTAGTTACAGATTTCTACAGACTGTTCTGTTTTTGACAGATTCTGTTTTTCGTGTGTTGTTTGCTTATTTCATTGCATCTATGGCTAATAAATTAGTTTATAAACCATGAGGAAGTTGGAATACAGTAGGTTTAACACCAATATAAATAATGAGTTCATTACGGTACCTTAAAGTAGTCTTTTTTTTCTTTCACTAACGGAGCTCACGAGATTTCTATTGAGTTTTGTGTTGTGAAGTTTTCAAGTTTTGGGTGAATTCTTTTGATGGATTATGGAACAAGGAGTGGAAAGAGACTAAGGTTTGGGATTCCCATGGCACCCCCAAGATAATCCAAGGACACCAAAAAGTTAAAGCTTGGGGATGCCCCGGAAGGCATCCCCTCTTTCGTCTACTTCCATCGGTGATTTACTTGGAGCTATATTTTTATTCACCACATGATATGTGTTTTGCTTGGAGCGTCTTGTATTATTTGCGTCTTTGCTTTTTAGTTTAACACAATCATACTTGCTGTACACACCTTTTTGAAAGAGCCATACACCAATTGGAATTTTCTAGAATACTCTATGTGCTTCACTTATATCTTTTGAGCTTGATAGTTTTGCTCATAGTGCTTCACTTATATCTTTTGAGCATGATAATTTTTGCTCTATTACTTCACTTATATCTTTTAGAGCACGATGGTGGATTTGTTTTAAATAAACTATTGATCTCTCATGCTTCACTTAGATTATTTTGAGAGTCGTTAATAGCATGGTAATTTGCTTAATGTTAATATACTTGGTATTCAAGATATGTGAAACTTTCTTTTGAGTACGTTGAATACTAAGATAAGTTTGATGCTTGATAATTGTTTTGAGATATGGAGGTGATAATATCAGAGTCGTGCTAGTTGAGTAATTATGAATTTAAATAATGCTTGTGTTGAAGTTTGCAAGCCCCGTAGCATGCACGTATAGTTAAAGTTGTGTAACAAATTTGAAACATGAAGTGTACCTGGCTTGTGCATCCTTATGAGTGGCGGTCGGGGACGAGCAATGGTCTTTTCCTACCAATCTATCCCCCTAGGAGCATGCGCGTAGTACTTGATTTTTGATGAATTCTAAATTTTTGCAATAAGTATATGAGTTCTTTTGACTAATGTTGAGTCCATGGATTATACGCACTCTCACCTTTCCGCCTTTGCTAGCCTCTTCGGTACCGTGCATTGCCCTTTCTCACCTTGAGAGTTGGTGCAAACTTCGCCGGTGCATCCAAACACCGTGATACGATACGCTCTATCACACATAAACCTCCTTATATCTTCCTCACAACAGCCACCATACCTACCTATTATTGCATCTCCATAGCCATTCCGAGATATATTGCCATGCAACTTCCATCATCATATTCATGACATACATTACTTTTGTCATGTTGCCATTGCATGATCGTGTAGTTGACATCGTATTTGTGGCAAAGCCACCATGCATTATTTTTCATACATGTCACTCTTGATTCATTGCACCATCCCGGTACACTGCCGGAGGCATTCATATAGAGTCATATCTTGTTCTAAGTTTCGAGTTGTAATCCTTATGTTGTAATCAATTATAGTGACCAGACCTCAAACAGTCTGATCTCTGTGCTCAGTGTCATCCCTGGATCAGTAATGCTGACACCACATAGTACTTGGAGGATTTATAACAGAGTAGCAATCACACACTTATTACATTGAATGTCTCAATAGAGAACTTATTGAAATAAATATGGCTTAAGGCCATCTAAAATCGACTACAGCGGAAGACTTGGAAGATAAGCGAGTCCATCAACTCCAACGGCATCACTGAGTATAGAACCACAACCTAAAAGCACCTTACTCGTCGTCTGAAAAGTCTGCAACATGAAATGTTGCAGCCCGAAAATGGGTCAGCACATGGAATATGCTGGCAATGTAACACACAGAGGATAACAATGGATTAAACTATACTACATGCATATTTGGCTGGTGGAAAAGCTCTATGGTTACAGTTTTGCATAAAGCCAATTTTTCCCTACTGTAAAGGAATAAATTTATTTAACTATCATGGTGGTTGTTAAACATTGAGAATGGTTGACAGCATTCTCAATCCCAATTAAAAGTACTCATTAAACCCAATAATATTAAAATTAAAGTAACATGAAGAGATTCACATGATATCCAGGTACTAGATACTCAAAACGTCCATAACCAGGGACACGGCTAACCATGATTAGTTTATACACTCTGCAGAGGTTTGCGCACTTTTCTCCACAAGACTCGATCGCCTCCGTTTGATTCCTCGCACTACATGATGTTTGAGAAACGGATGACCGAGACATAGTCTTTCGGAAGCACTAGCACCTTACATGTGGGTAGACCTATACACCTACTTTCCCCTACATCTGCTAGTCTACCCGTAAGAGTTCGCACAACTTAATCAACTATGCCAGAGCCCATAATGGCTTGTGGCTGCACACGTAAGTTTCTAGTTTGAATAATCTCATGATCCCTTTGAGCCTGGGTGGCGGTCCGAAGAAATACAGGCAAGTCCTGATAGAAACCAGGTGCCTCAATCCACCCAGATGTGTGTTTAAGTTGCCACCTTAAATAAACCATTAATTAACAAACTCACATCTGTCATGGATACACTCACCCAATCCACGTCTACTAGCATAGCATGGCATAATAAGCAAACGTAGAAGTAACTCCCAGGGTTTGATAATAAAATAGGCAATAGGTACTACCTCAACTACTTCCCAAAACCCACAATTTAATTAGATCCTAATCATGCAAGTGTTTTGAGGATAGATCTAATGCATAAAAACTGGGTATGAGAAGAAGTATGATCAAAGTGTTACTTGCCTTGCTGATGATCCGTGAATCCTAGAGACTCGAAGTAACAGGCGGCGCACTCTGGGTATTCTATCGCAGACAAAAAAACAAGCATACAATAAGTACTCATCTAATGCACAGGTAAAACTCGAATAAAAGATCTAACCAGAATGTTCAACTTAAGAACTCCGGTTTGCAAAAAGAACCAAATCAAGCAAAGCAACAAAAGTCAAACGGCGAAAGAAAACAGCTTTGTTTTACTAATCTGGATCTAAGTCAAATTTTACAGAAGTAAAAAACTGGTTTAAGTAGATTATTCGGAAAGAGGGTTTCGAGACGAAACTCCAGGCGCTTGAATCGCCTGATTCCGATAAACGAGCGAAAAGTTAAACTAAAACGAAGATCGGATCAGGAATCGCGATCAGAAAAATCGAGGATTAAATACGAGAAAAAGAAAAACAACGAACGGGCTGACGAACGAACGTTCGTTGACTAAACAGATCTGACGAACACGTTCGTTAAAACGAACGAACGAGCGAACGCTCGCTAATTAAACTAAACCGAAAAAAAACCGATCTAATAAAATAAACCAAAAAAACCCGAAGAAAACCGGCGGCATGGAAAACGAGGCGGCGGCGAACCTCGGGCGGCGGGGTCGGCGGGGCGGCGGCGGCTCCGGCGGCTGGCAGCGACGGCGGCGGCTGGCGGCGGCGCGGTGCGGCGGCGGCGGCGGGCGCAGGTTAAGGTTAGGGTTTCTTGCGAGTGGGCCGGCAGCGGCGGCGGCTGAGCTGGCGGGGCGCGGGTGGCTGACGGGCCTGGGGGGGCTCGGGCACGGCCCAAAGGCGGTTCGCGTTTTCTTTAATAATAATTCCGCGCAGAAGAAAAATAAAAAGAAATACTAAACAGACTCCAAAAATCCCGAAATAAATTTTCCCCGGCTTCTAAAATCAAGCCGGACAAGAAGAACATTTATTTGGGGCCTAAATGCAATTTTGAAAAACGCGCATTTTTCCTAAATCCAAATAAAAGGGCGAAAAACTCCAAAATAAATCTTATTTGATTTTTTATTAAATCTTCCTTATTTCTTTATTTTGGGAAAGTCATTTTATTCCCTCTCTATATTTTTGGTAGTAGAAATAATTGAAGATAAAATGAATAAAATCAATGATCCTATTTTCAAATTTTGAGAAAAACTCAAATAAGAAAATAACGAAATCCCCAACTCTCTCCGTGGGTCCTTGAGTTGCATAGAATTTCTAGGATCGAGCCAAAATGCAACAAAAATATGATATGCAATGATGATCTATGTATAACATTCCAAATTGAAAATTTGGGATGTTACAAACCTACCCCCCTTAAGATGAATCTCGCCCTCGAGATTCAGGTTGGCTAGCAAATGGGTGAGGGTGGTCCTTGAGCAGATCTTCCTCTCGCTCCCAGGTGGCTTCCTCCTCGGTGTGGTGGCTCCACTGAACTTTGCAAAACTTGATAACCTTACTACGGGTAACTCGACTGGCATAATCCAGAATTCTAACTGGTTTCTCTTCATAAGTCAAATCATCCTTCAACTGAATTGCTTCCAGTGGCACTGTATCTCTCAGTGGTATATCAGCCATCTCTGCGTGACACTTCTTCAACTGAGAAACATGAAACACATCGTGAACTCCTGACAATCCCTCAGGTAATTCCAACTTATACGCTACTTCTCCCATGCGTTCCAAAACTTTGTATGGCCCCACAAAACGTGGCGCTAACTTCCCTTTAACTCCAAAACGCTTAACTCCTCGAAGTGGAGATACTCGAAGATATACTCTGTCTCCGACTTCGTGTTCTGTCTCCTTGCGTTTTGAATCTGCATAACTCTTTTGTCTTGACTGAGCTACCTTGAGCCTATCGCGGATCAATTTTACCTTCTGTTCAGACTCCTTAATCAAATCCAGTCCAAACAACTGGCGGTCTCCCACCTCATCCCACAACAACGGGGTTCTGCACCTCCTTCCGTACAAGGCTTCGAAAGGGGCCATCTTCAAACTGGATTGATAACTGTTGTTGTAAGAAAACTCCGCGTATGGCAAGTTGTCATCCCAACTTGATCCATAATCCAAAACACAAGCTCTAAGCATATCCTCCAAAATCTGATTGACTCTCTCGGTCTGTCCATCTGTCTGTGGATGGAATGTTGTGCTAAACTCCAGCCTGGTTCCCAATGTTTCATGCAACTGCTTCCAGAATTTTGAGGTGAATTGGGTTCCTCTATCTGATACGATACTCCTAGGAACTCCATGTAAACATAAAATCCTTGTCATGTATATCTTAGCCAATTTGGCACCGCTGTAGGTAGTCTTTACTGGGATGAAATGAGATACCTTCGTCAAACGATCGACTACAACCCAAATTGAGTCACAGCCTGAACGAGTCCTGGGCAATCCCGTGATGAAATCCATGCCTAGCTTGTCCCACTTCCATTCGGGTATAGGCAATGGCTGCAACAATCCGGCTGGCTTCTGGTGTTCTGCTTTCACCCTCTGACATACATCACAAACTGCTACATACTCTGCAATATCCTTCTTCATTCCGGTCCACCAGAAAGTTTCCTTCAAATCCAAATACATCTTGGTATTCCCGGGGTGAATCGAATATGGTGAATCATGTGCCTCTTGCAGAATCAACTTCCTGATCTCTGGGTCATTGGGCACATAAACACGGTCCTCAAATCGTAGGGCATCGTACTCATCCTCACGAAATCCCTTAGCCTTCCCTTAGCTCATTTTCTCCTTTATAGAGGCAACTTCCTTATCTGTCTTTTGAGCTTCTCTGATTTTATCCGTCAACGTAGACTAAATCTCCATTGCTGCTACATAGCCTCTCGGAACTATTTCCAAACATAGATCATGAAGATCCTCGGCTAACTCCTTGGGTATTCCTCCCATCATTAGTGTATTGACGTGGCTCTTACGGCTCAACGCGTCTGCTACAATGTTAGCCTTCCCGGGGTGATAATGCAATCTCATATCATAATCCTTAATAAGCTCCAACCATCTCCTCTGCCTGAGATTTAACTCCTTCTGCATGAAGATGTACTTCAAACTCTTGTGATCCGTGTACACCTCATAATGATTCCCAATGAGAAAATGTCTCCACGATTTCAGTGCGTGCACTACGGCTGCTAACTCCAAATCATGAGTGGCATAATTCAGCTCATGAGGCTTAAGCTGTCGTGAAGCATACGAAACAACTCTTCCCTCCTGCATAAGTACTGCTCCAAGTCCTCGACGTGAAGCGTCGCAATACACTTCATAATCCTTAGTCTGATCTGGTAGAATTAATACTGGTGAGGTAACCAAACGTTTCTTCAATTCCTGGAAACTAGCCTCACACTCCTCAGTCCAAATGAACTTAGTATCCTACTTCAACAACTCTGTCATAGGCTTCGCAATCTTCGAGAAATTTTCAATAAATCTCTGGTAGTATCCTGCGAGTCCAAGGAAACTCTGGATTTCTCCAACTGTTGTTGGTGCTTCCCAGTTTGTCACAGTGACAACTTTAGTGGGGTCTACTGCGATACCTTCTCTGGATATAACATGTCCGAGAAATCCAACTTCTTTCAACCAAAACTCACACTTGCTGAACTTGGCGTATAGCTGATGTTCTCTGAGCTTCTCGAGTACCATACGCAAGTGTTCCTTATGTTCCTCTTCATTCTTCGAGTAAACCAAAATATCATCAATGAACACCACGACGAACTTATCCAAAAACTCCATAAACACCTTGTTCATCATGTTCATAAAATAGGCTGGGGCGTTAGTCAAACCAAATGACATAACGGTATACTCATACAGCCCATACCTGGTGGTAAAAGCCGTCTTCGGTATATCTTGCTCCCGAATCTTCAACTGACGGTATCCTGATCGCAAATCGATCTTGGAAAACACCTTAGCTCCTTGCAACCGATCAAACAGATCATTGATCATTGGTAGTGGGTACTTGTTCTTGATTGTTACTTCATTCAATCCGCGATAATCAACAACCATTCTTAACGATCCATCCTTCTTCTCCACCAGAAGTACTGGCGATCCCCAAGGCGAAGAACTTGGGCGAATAAAACCTTTGTCCAACAGCTCCTTAATCTGCTTCTTAATTTCCTCCAAATCTTGGGCTGGCATCCTCCACGGTCTCTTGGATATCGGCCCCATGCCTGGCAGTAGTTCAATTAAGAAGTCAATGTCTCTATCCGGTGGCATGCCTGGCAACTCTTCTTGAAATACATCGGGGAAATCCTTTACCACTGGTACTTCCTCCTGCACAACTCCTGATAAGGAATTTACATGTGCTCTCCTCGGCTCATGCCGTGATACATACTTGATTCTTATTCCTTCTGGTGTCGTAAGAAAAATTGTCTTGCTGGCGCAATCAATGTTTCCTCCATACATCGACAGCCAATCCATACCAAGAATTACATCCAAACCTTGGGATTCCAATATAATTAAATCCGTTGGGAAAACATGCCTTCCTATTCTTAATGGCACCTGAAAGCATCCTTGACTGGCCATAAACTCAGCTCCCGGTGAACTTACTAGCATGGGTGTCTTAAGAGTCTTAGTGGGCAGGCTAAACTAATCCACAAATCCCCTTGATATGTATGAATGCGATGCACCAGTATCAAAAAGAACAACTGCAGTAAATGCCTTAACCAAAAACTTACCTATTATTGCGTCTGGCTGAGCTTCAACCTCCTCCACGGTAACGTGGTTCACTTGCCCCCTGTTGAAAGGGTTCGGCTTCTTTCCTGAGCTCCCATTGCCATTTCCATTTTGGGCTTCCGGGCAGTCATTTGCATAATGCCCAGTCTTACGGCACTTATAACAAGTAATATGACTCGGGTCTGCCTTGGATGGTGTTGACGGGTTGGTGCGGCTTTGTCCATTGCTTCCTCCATTCCCGTTTCCATTCTTTGCGCCATTATGATTATGCGAGCTGCCTCCTCCATGAGTATGCTGAAAGTGTCCTCCTGACTTTGGAGCAAAGCGTGGTTTCTGCTGAGCTCCAGAATTGTACTTTCCCTGTGCATACTTTCTCTTACGATTGTCAATTTGCTGCTGCTTCCCTTCAATCATAAGAGCACGATCTACTAACTCCTGGTAGTTATTGAAAGTGGCTACCATCAACTGCATGCTCATCTCATCATTCAGTCCTTCTAGAAACTTCTCCTGCTTAGCTGCATCCGTAGCAACGTCATCTGGGGCATAACGTGCTAGATTACTAAAATCATCCACATACTGGCCAACTGTCTGTCCTCCTTGGCGTAAGTTGCGAAACTCACGCTTCTTCATGGCCATAGCTCCTGCTGAAACATGGGGCAGTACGAAAAGCTTGCTGAAACTGATTCCATGTGACAGTGTCTACAGGGTAAGTGGCTGTAAAATTCTCCCACCATGCTGCTGCGGGTCCGTCAAGCTGATGTGCGGCAAACTTCACCTTTTCTCCATCCGTGCATCCTGCAGTGGTCAACTCCCTCCCTATCTTACGGAGCCAATCATCTGCTACTATCGGCTCGGTGCTACTGGAAAACACCGACAGATTCAACCTTAAGAAACACGCCAGATGGTCAACAGGTGGTGGTGGTGGTGGGTTGTTGTTGTTGTTGCCTTGGTTCTGTACCAATGTTTGAATCAAGGTATTCTGCTGCTGAATCAACTGAGTGATCTCTGGCGGAAAAAAAACTCGGGGTCGCGTCTCGGAGGCATCTGAGGGTTTAAATGTTGGAAATATGCCCTAGAGGCAATAATAAAAGCATTATTATTATATTTCCTTGTTCATGATAATTGTCTTTTGTTCATGCTATAACTGTATTATCCGGAAATCGTAATACACGTGTGAATACATAGACCATAGCATGTCCCTAGTGAGCCTCTAGTTGACTAGCTCGTTGGTCAACAGATAGTCCTGGTTTCCTGACTATGGACATTAGATGTCATTGACAACGGGATCACGTCATTAGGAGAATGACGTGATGGACAAGACCCAATCTTAAGCATAGCACAAGATCGTGTAGTTCGTTTTGCTAGAGCTTTTCCAATGTCAAGTATCTCTTCCTTAGACCATGAGATCGTGTAACTCCCGAATACCGTAAGAGTGCTTTGGGTGTACCAAACGTCACAACGTAACTGGGTGACTATAAAGGTGCACTACAGGTATCTCCGAAAGTCTCTGTTGGGTTGACACGGATCGAGACTGGGATTTGTCACTCCGTATGACGGAGAGGTATCTCTGGGCCCACTCGGTAATGCATCATCACAATGAGCTCAAAGTGACCAAGTGTTTGATCACGGGATCATGCATTGCGGTACGAGTAAAGTGACTTGCCGGTAACGAGACTGAACGAGGTATTGGGATACCGACGATCGAGTCTCGGGCATGTAACGTACCGATTGACAAAGGGAATTGCATACGGGGTTTGATCGAATCCTCGACATCGTGGTTCATCCGATGACAACATCGAGGAGCATGTGGGAGCCAACATGGGTATCCAGATCCCGCTGTTGGTTATTGACCTGAGGTCGTCTCGGTCATGTCTGCATGTCTCCCGAACCCGTAGGGTCTACACACTTAAGGCTCGGTGACGCTAGGGTTATCAGGAAGACAAGTATGTGATTACCGAATGTTGTTCGGAGTCCCGGATGTGATCCCGGACGTCACGAGGAGTTCCGGAATGGTCCGGAGGTAAAGATTTATATAAGGAAAGTGGTTAAACGGACACCGGAAAGTTTCGGTGGCATACCGGTATTGTACCGGGGGTCCACCGGGTGGGGCCACCCCTCCCGGGGGGCCACATGGGCTGTGTGGGAGAGGGAGCCAGCCCCCTAGTGGGCTGGGCGCGCCTCCCCACCTAGGCCGATGCGGCTAGGGCAAGGGGAGGGGAAACCCTAAAGGGGGCGCCCCCCTAGCTTGGGGGGCAAGCCACCCCTTTTCCCTCTCCCTTTGGCCGCCGCCCCCTCTAGGGTTTCCCCTACAGGGCCGGCCCCCTTGCCCATCTCCTCCTATATATAGAGGGGTGAGGGGAGGGCTGCGGGACACAACTCAAGGCGCAGCCCCTCCCCTCCCCAACACCTCTCCTCCTCCGTACGTGCTTGGCGAAGCCCTGTCGAAGTACTTCTGCACCAACTACACCACGCCGTCGTGCTGCCATTGGAGCTGCCTTCCTCAACCTCTCCTTCCTCCTTGCTGGATCAAGACGGAGGAGACGTCGTCCATCCCGTACGTGTGTTGAACGCGGAGGTGTTGTCCGTTCAGCACTTGGTCATCGGTGATCCGAATCACGACGAGTACGACTCCATCATCACCATCCCCTTGAACGCTTCCGCACTCGATCTACAAGTGGTATGTAGATGAAAACTCTTCCCCTTGACTCGTTGCTTAGATGAACTCATAGATGGATCTTGGTGAAACCGTAGGAAAAATTTTAATTTTCTGCAACGTTCCCCAACAGTGGTATTAGAGCTAGGTCTATGCGTAGTTCTCTTTGCACGTGTAGTACACAATTTTGTTGTGGGCGTAGATCTTGTCAACTTGCTTGCCGCTACTAGTCTTATCTTGCTTCAGCGGTATTGTGGGATGAAGCGGCCCGGACCAACCTTACACGTACGCTTACGTGAGACTGGTTCCACCGACTAACATGCACTAGTTGCATAAGGTGGCTGGCGGGTGTCTGTCTCTCCCACTTTAGTTGAAGTGGATTCGATGAAAAGGGTCCTTATGAAGGGTAAATAGAAGTTGACAAGATCACATTGTGGTTATTCGTAGGTAAGAAAACGTTCTTGCTAGAACCCAATTGCAGCCACGTAAAAGATGCACCAACAATTAGAGGACGTCTAACTTGTTTTTGCAGCAATTGTCATGTGATGTGATATGGCCAGAAGTTGTGATGAATGATGAATGATATATTGTGATGTATGAGATCATGTTCTTGTAATAGGAATCACGACTTGCATGTCGATGAGTATGACAACCGGCAGGAGCCATAGGAGTTGTCTTTATTTTTGTATGACCTGCGTGTCATTGAAGAACGCCATGTAAACTACTTTACTTTATTGCTAAACGCGTTAGTCATAGAAGTAGAAGTAGTCGTTGGCGTGACAACTTCATGAAGACACGATGATGGAGATCATGGTGTCATGCCGGTGATAAGATGATCATGGAGCCCCGAAGATGAAGATCAAAGGAGCTATATGATATTGGCCATATCATGTCACTACTTTATATAATTGCATGTGATGTTTATTATGTTTTATGCATCTTGTTTACTTAGAACGACGGTAGTAAATAAGATGATCCCTTACAACAATTTCAAGAAGTGTTCTCCCCTAACTGTGCACCGTTGCTAAAGTTCGTCGTTTCGAAGCACCACGTGATGATCGGGTGTGATAGATCATTACGTTCACATACAACGGGTGTAAGACAGTTTTACACATGCAAAAACACTTAGGGTTAACTTGACGAGCCTAGCATGTACAGACATGGCCTCGGAACACAGAGACCGAAAGGTCGAACACGAGTCATATAGAAGATACGATCAACATGAGAATGTTCACCGACGATGACTAGTCCGTCTCACGTGATGATTGGACACGGCCTAGTCGACTTGGATCGTGTAACACTTAGATGACTAGAGGGATGTCTAATCTGAGTGGGAGTTCATTAAAATAATTTGATTAGATGAACTTAATTATCATGAACTTAGTCTAAAACTTTTTGCATAATATGTCTTGTAGATCAAATGGCCAACGCTCATATCATCATGAACTTCAACGCGTACCTAGAGAAAACCAAGCTGAAAGATGATGGCAGCAACTATACGTACTGGGTCCGGAACCTGAGGATCATCCTCATAGCTGCCAGGAAACAATATGTCCTAGAAGGACCGCTAGGTGACGCTCCCGTCCCAGAGAACCAAGACATTATGAATGCTTGGCAGTCTCGTGCTGACGATTACTCCCTCGTTCAGTGCGGCATGCTTTACAGCTTAGAACCGGGGCTCCAAAAGTGTTTTGAGCATCACGGAGCATATGAGATGTTTGAAGAGCTGAAACTAGTTTTCCAAGCTCACGCCCGGGTCGAGAGATATGAAGTCTCCGACAAGTTCTACAGTTGTAAGATGGAGGAAAATAGTTCTGTCAGTGAGCACATACTCAAAATGTCTGGGTTGCACAACCGCCTGTCCCAGCTGGACATTAACCTCCCGGATGAGGCGGTCATTGACAGAATCCTTCAGTCGCTCCCACCAAGCTACAAGAGCTTCGTGATGAACTACAATATGCAGGGGATGGTGAAGACCATTCCTGAAGTATTTTCTATGTTGAAGTCAGCAGAGGTTGAAATCAAGAAAGAACATCAAGTGTTGATGGTCAATAAGACCACTAAGTTCAAGAAGGGCAAGGGTAAGAAGAACTTCAAGAAGGACGTCAAGGAGGTTGCCGCGCCCGGTAAGCCAGTTGCCGGGAAGAAGTCAAAGAATGGACCCAAGCCTGAGACTGAGTGCTTTTATTGCAAGGGGAAGGGTCACTGGAAGCGGAACTGCCCCAAATACTTAGCGGATAAGAAGGCCGGCAACATTAAAGGTATATTCGATATACATGTAATTGATGTGTACCTCACCAGTACTTGTAGTAACTCCTGGGTATTTGATACCGGTGCCGTTGCTCATATTTGTAACTCACAGCAGGGGCTGCGGAATAAGCGGAGACTGGCGAAGGACGAGGTGATGATGTGCGTCGGGAATGGTTCCAGAGTCGATGTGATCGCCGTCGGCACGCTACCTCTACATTTACCCACGGGATTAGTTTTGAACCTTAATAATTGTTATTTAGTGCCAAGTTTGAGCATGAACATTGTATCTGGATCTCGTTTAATACGAGATGGCTACTCATTTAAGTCTGAGAATAATGGTTGTTCGATTTGTATGAGAGATATGTTTTATGGTCATGCTCCAATGGTCAATGGTTTATTCTTAATGAATCTCGAGCGTAATACTACACATATTCATAGCGTGAATACCAAAAGATGTAAAGTTGATAACGATAGTCCCACATACTTGTGGCACTGCCGCCTTGGTCACATTGGTGTCAAGCGCATGAAGAAGCTCCATGCTGATGGACTTTTAGAGTCTCTTGATTATGAATCATTTGACACATGTGAACCATGCCTCATGGGCAAGATGACCAAGACTCCGTTCTCTGGAACAATGGAGCGAGCAACCAACTTGTTGGAAATCATACATACCGATGTGTGCGGTCCAATGAGTGTTGAGGCTCGCGGAGGATATCGTTATGTTCTCACTCTCACTGATGACTTGAGTAGATATGGGTATGTCTACTTAATGAAACACAAGTCTGAGACCTTTGAAAAGTTCAAGGAATTTCAGAATGAGGTAGAGAATCAACGTGACCGAAAGATAAAATTCCTACGATCAGATCGTGGAGGAGAATACTTAAGTCACGAATTTAGTACACACTTAAGGAAATGTGGAATCGTTTCACAACTCACGCCGCCTGGAACACCTCAGCGTAACAGTGTGTCCGAACGTCGTAATCGCACTATATTAGATATGGTGCGGTCTATGATGTCTCTTACCGATTTACCACTATCATTTTGGGGATACGCTCTAGAGACAGCTACATTCACTTTAAATAGGGCACCGTCTAAATCCGTTGAGACGACACCGTATGAATTATGGTTTGGGAAGAAACCTAAGCTGTCGTTTCTAAAAGTTTGGGGATGCGATGCTTATGTCAAGAAACTTCAACCTGAAAAGCTCGAACCCAAGTCGGAAAAATGCGTCTTCATAGGATACCCTAAGGAAACCATTGGGTATACCTTCTACTTAAGATCCGAGGGCAAGATCTTTGTTGCCAAGAACGGATCCTTTCTGGAAAAAGAGTTTCTCTCGAAAGAAGTAAGTGGGAGGAAAGTAGAACTCGATGAAGTACTACCTCTTGAACCGAAAAGTAGTGCAGCCCAGGAAAATGTTCCTGTGATGCCTACACCAACTGAAGAGGAAAATAATGATGATCAAGGTACTTCGGATCAAGTTGCTACTGAACTTCGTAGGTCCACAAGGACACGTTCCGCACCAGAGTGGTACGACAACCCTGTCCTGGAAATCATGTTGTTAGACAACGGTGAACCTTCGAACTATGAAGAAGCTATGGCGGGTCCAAATTCCAGCAAATGGCTAGAAGCCATGAAATCCGAGATAGAATCCATGTATGAAAACAAAGTATGGACTTTGACTGACTTGCCCGATGATTGGCGAGCGATAGAAAACAAATGGATCTTTAAGAAGAAGACGGACGCGGATGGTAATGTTACCGTCTATAAAGCTCGACTTGTCGCTAAGGGTTATCGGCAAGTTCAAGGGATTGACTACAATGAGACTTTCTCTCCCGTAGCGAAGCTTAAGTCCGTCCGAATCATGTTAGCAATTGCCGCATACTATGATTATGAGATATGGAAGATGGACGTCAAAACGGCATTCCTTAACGGTTATCTTAAGGAAGAACTGTATATGTGCAGCCGGAAGGTTTTGTCGATCCTAAGAACGCTAACAAAGTATGCAAGCTCCAGCGATCCATTTATGGGCTGGTGCAAGCATCTCGAGTTGGAACATTCGCTTTGATGAGATGATCAAAGCGTTTGGGTTTATGCAGACTTATGGAGAAGCCTGCGTTTACAAGAAAGTGAGTGGGAGCTCTGTAGCATTTCTCATATTATATGTAGATGACATACTTTTGATGGGAAATGATATAGAATTCTTGGACAGCATTAAGGCCTACTTGAATAAGTGTTTTTCAATGAAGGACCTTGGAGAAGCTGCTTATATATTAGGCATCAAGATCTATAGAAATAGATCGAGACGCCTCATAGGTCTTTCACAAAGCACATACCTTGATAAGATTTTGAAGAAGTTCAAAATGGATCAGTCCAAGAAAGGGTTCTTGCCTGTATTGCAAGGTGTGAGGTTGAGCTCGGCTCAATGCCCGACCACGGCAAAAGATATAGAAGAGATGAGTGTCATCCCCTATGCTTCAGCCATAGGATCTATTATGTATGCCATGCTGTGTACCAGACCTGATGTAAACCTTGCTGTAAGTTTGGTAGGAAGGTACCAAAGTAATCCCGGCAAGGAACACTGGACAGCGGTCAAGAATATCCTGAAGTACCTGAAAAGGACAAAGGACATGTTTCTCGTTTATGGAGGTGATGAAGAGCTCGTCGTAAAGGGTTACGTCGACGCTAGCTTTGACACAGATCTGGATGACTCTAAGTCACAAACCGGATACGTGTATATGTTGAATGGTGGAGCAGTAAGCTGGTGCAGCTGCAAGCAGAGCGTCGTGGCGGGATCTTCATGTGAAGCGGAATACATGGCAGCCTTGGAGGCAGCGCATGAAGCAATCTGGGTGAAGGAGTTCATCACCGACCTAGGAGTCATACCCAATGCGTCGGGGCCGATCAAACTCTTCTGTGACAACACTGGAGCTATTGCCCTTGCCAAGGAGCCCAGGTTTCACAAGAAGACCAGGCACATCAAGCGTCGTTTCAACTCCATCCGTGAAAATGTTCAAGATGGAGACATAGATATTTGCAAAGTACATACGGATCTGAATGTAGCAAATCCGCTGACTAAACCTCTCTGCGAGCAAAACATGATCAACACTAGAACTCTATGGGTGTTCGATTCATCACAATGTAACTGGATTATTGACTCTAGTGCAAGTGGGAGACTGTTGGAAATATGCCCTAGAGGCAATAATAAAAGCATTATTATTATATTTCCTTGTTCATGATAATTGTCTTTTATTCATGCTATAACTGTATTATCCGGAAATCGTAATACACGTGTGAATACATAGACCATAACATGTCCCTAGTGAGCCTCTAGTTGACTAGCTCGTTGGTCAACAGATAGTCGTGGTTTCCTGACTATGGACATCAGATGTCATTGACAACGGGATCACGTCATTAGGAGAATGACGTGATGGACAAGACCCAATCTTAAGCATAGCACAAGATCGTGTAGTTCGTTTTGCTAGAGCTTTTCCAATGTCAAGTATCTCTTCCTTAGACCATGAGATCGTGTAACTCCCGGATACCGTAAGAGTGCTTTGGGTGTACCAAACGTCACAACGTAACTGGGTGACTATAAAGGTGCACTACAGGTATCTCCGAAAGTCTCTGTTGGGTTGACACGGATCGAGACTGGGATTTGTCACTCCGTATGACGGAGAGGTATCTCTGGGCCCACTCGGTAATGCATCATCACAATGAGCTCAAAGTGACCAAGTGTTTGATCACGGGATCACGCATTGCGGTACGAGTAAAGTGACTTGCCGGTAACGAGACTAAACGAGGTATTGGGATACCGACGATCGAGTCTCGGGCATGTAACGTACCGATTGACAAAGGGAATTGCATACGGGGTTTGATCGAATCCTCGACATCGTGGTTCATCCGATGACAACATCAAGGAGCATGTGGGATCCAACATGGGTATCCAGATCCCGCTGTTGGTTATTGACCTGAGGTCGTCTCGGTCATGTCTGCATGTCTCCCGAACCCGTAGGGTCTACACACTTAAGGCTCGGTGACGCTAGGGTTATCAGGAAGACAAGTATGTGATTACCGAATGTTGTTCGGAGTCCCGGATGAGATCCCGGACGTCACGAGGAGTTCCGGAATGGTCCGGAGGTAAAGATTTATATAAGGAAAGTGGTTAAACGGACACCGGAAAGTTTCGGTGGCATACCGGTATTGTACCGGGGCCACTGGAAGGGTTCCGGGGGTCCACCGGGTGGGGCCACCCCTCCCGGGGGGCCACATGGGCTGTGTGGGAGAGGGAGCCAGCCCCCTAGTGGGCTGGGCGCGCCTCCCCACCTAGGCCCATGCGGCTAGGGCAAGGGGAGGGGAAACCCTAAAGGGGGCGCCCCCCTAGCTTGGGGGGCAAGCCACCCCTTTTCCCTCTCCCTTTGGCCGCCGCCCCCCTCTAGGGTTTCCCCTAGAGGGCCGGCCCCCTTGCCCCTCTCCTCCTATATATAGAGGGGTGAGGGGAGGGCTGCGGGACACAACTCAAGGCGCAGCCCCTCCCCTCCCCAACACCTCTCCTCCTCCGTACGTGCTTGGCGAAGCCCTGTCGGAGTACTTCTGCACCAACTACACCACGCCGTCGTGCTGCCATTGGAGATGCCTTCCTCAACCTCTCCTTCCTCCTTGCTGGATCAAGACGGAGGAGACGTCGTCCGTCCCGTACGTGTGTTGAACGCGGAGGTGCTGTCCGTTCAGCACTTGGTCATCGGTGATCCGAATCACGACGAGTACGACTCCATCATCACCATCCCCTTGAACGCTTCCGCACTCGATCTACAAGTGGTATGTAGATGAAAACTCTTCCCCTTGACTCGTTGCTTAGATGAACTCATAGATGGATCTTGGTGAAACCGTAGGAAAAATTTTAATTTTCTGCAACGTTCCCCAACATTAAAGGGGAGAGTTAAGAATAGAATTAGGTCTAGTGAGATAACACTACCCATATGCACATGAGACAAAACACACAATATCATTCCAATCAATTCAAACAAGGGCATACAACGGTCTAACTATCGTTACAAAAGTGCTTGGACTAAAACTAATTAAATGGTGGAAAATTCTACTACTGTTATGGTGGTCAACTAGAAAAACTGCTCCGATGCAGATTCCATGATATCTGCTCCAGCTTCATCAACATAGTCATCATCGCTGTCGTCGGGGTCCGAGTCGGTGTCATCGATGATGATATAATTATCTGGGCAAGTAGGTTCATCCTCTTCTCCTCTGGGTGCTGATCCTCCCATGAATACTCCAATCTTCTTCTTAAGGTCGCCGTTCTGTCTTACTAGAGCGACGATTTCTTCCATATAGTCTTTACGTGTAGCCTTGAGTTCTTCTTCTAGCTCCTTGATCTTGTTCATAGCCTTCTGTAGATCCTCCATATCTACGCACATCTGATTTTCCTGGCGTCGGATGTGTTGGTTTAACTCCTGAATATAAGCTGTCATTGATCTGTCCTTCCTGGTAGTGATCATCTCCCAATGCTCATCTCGGCGCCCACAAATCTGGTAGATAGTATTCTTGAGATCGTTGTAGTAAACTTCTCCAATTCGTCCCATGGCGATGTGAGCTGCCATGCTCTTTCCTAGGCTCCATGTTGGTGCATCAAAGGTAAATTCTATTGGTTCCGTGACTGGTGCTAATGTCCATCCTGGAATGTAGACTTGAATCCTCCAGCGCTCCTCTTCGGGTAAAGTGGCGTTGAAAGTCCCAGTGAAGCTTGGTACTCCTATGTTCAGGTATCTTGTGGCTTCCTTCAAGTGACATCCAAAAGGTGAATTCTCATCTGGTTGTGCGAACTTGATCCTTGCATCCGCCATCCTAAAGAATAGAAAAGA
Source organism: Triticum dicoccoides (assembly GCF_002162155.2). Taxonomy (NCBI): domain Eukaryota; kingdom Viridiplantae; phylum Streptophyta; class Magnoliopsida; order Poales; family Poaceae; genus Triticum; species Triticum dicoccoides. The sequence continues at coordinate 575,599,768 of NC_041391.1, read as the reverse complement.
TGAGGAGTCAGAAAGGGAAAGAAAGAGTAGTGATCTAAGGCTTAAGCTTAGTGGTCGTGTCCTACAGTCAGCGTGTGCTCTGATACCACCTTGTAGCGACCAGACCTCAAACAGTCTGATCTCTGTGCTCAGTGTCATCCTTGGATCAGTAATGCTGACACCACACAGTACTTGGAGGATTTATAATAGAGTAGCAATCACACACTTATTACATCGAATGTCTCAAAAGAGAACTTATTGAAATAAATATGGCTTAAGGCCATCTAAAATTGATAACAGCGGAAGACTTGGAAGATAAGCGAGTCCATCAACTCCAACGGCATCACTGAGTATAGAACCACGACCTAAAAGCACCTTACTCGTCGTCTGAAAAGTCTGCAACATGAAATGTTGCAGCCCGAAAATGGGTCAGCACATGGAATATGCTGGCAATGTAACACATAGAGGATAACAATGGATTAAACTATACTACATGCATATTTGGCTGGTGGAAAAGCTCTATGGTTACAGTTTTGCATAAAGCCAATTTTTCCCTACTACAAAGGAATAAATTTATTTAACTATCATGGTGATTGTTAAACATTGAGAATGGTTGACAACATTCTCAATCCCAATTAAAAGTACTCATTAAACCCAATAATATTAAAATTAAAGTAACATGATGAGATTCACATGATATCCAGGTACTAGATACTCAAAACGTCCATAACCGGGGACACGGCTAACCATGATTAGTTTATACACTCTGCAGAGGTTTGCGCACTTTTCCCCACAAGACTCGATCGCCTCCGTTTGATTCCTCGCACTACATGATGTTTGAGAAACCGATGACCGAGACATAGTCTTTCCGAAGCACTAGCACCTTACATGTGGGTAGACCGGTACACCTACTTTCCCCTACATCTGCTAGTCTACCCATAAGAGTTCGCACAACTTAATCAACTATGCCAGAGCCCATAATGGCTTGTGGCTGCACACGTAAGTTTCTAGTTTGAATAATCTCATGATCCCTTTGAGCCTGGGTGGTGGTCCGAAGAAATACAGGCAAGTCCTGATAGAAACCAGGTACCTCAATCCACCCAGATGTGTGTTTAAGTTGCCACCTTAAATAAACCATTAATTAACAAAGTCACATCTGTCATGGATACACTCACCCAATCCACGTCTACTAGCATAGCATGGCATAATAAGCAAACGTAGAAGTAACTCCCAGGGTTTGATAATAAAACGGTAATAGGTACTACCTCAACTACTTCCCAAAACCCACAATTTAATTAGATCCTAATCATGCAAGTGTTTTGAGGATAGATCTACTGCATAAAAATTGGGTATGAGAAGAAGTATGATCAAAGTGTTACTTGCCTTGCTGATGATCCGCGAAACCTAGAGACTTGAAGTAACAGGCGGCGCACTCCGGGTATTATATCGCAGACAAACAAACAAGCATACAATAAGTACTCATCTAATGCACAGGTAAAACTCGAATAAAAGATCTAACCAGAATGTTCAACTTAAGAACTCCGGTTTGCAAAAAGAACCAAATCAAACAAAGCAACGAAAGTCAAACGGCGAAAGAAAACAGCTTCGCTTTACTAATCTGGATCTAAGTCAAATTTTACTGAAGTAAAAACTATTTTAAGTAGACTATTCGCAAAGAGGGTTTCGAGACGAAACTCCGGGCGCTTGAATCGCCTGATTCCGATAAACGAGCGAAAAGTTAAACTAAAACGAAAATCGGATCAGGAATCGCGATCAAAAAAATCGCGGATTAAATCCGAGAAAAAGAAAAACGACGAACGGGCTGACGAACGAACGTTCATTAACTAAACAGATCTGACGAACACGTTCGTTAAAACGAACGAACGAGCGAACACTCGCTAATTAAACTAAACGGAAAAAACCGATCTAATAAAATAAACCAAAAAACCGAAGAAAACCGTTCGGTTTTTGAGGAATACCAGCGGCACGAAAAACGAGGCGGTGGCGAACCTCGGGCGGCGGGGTCGGCGGGGCGGCGGCGGCTCCGGCGGCTGGCGGCGGCGGCGGCAGGCGCGGGTTAGGGTTAGGGTTTCGGGCGAGTGGGCTGGTGGCGGTGGCGGCTGGGCTGGCGGGGCGTGGGTGGCTGACGGGCCTGGGGGGCTCGGGGCGGCGCTATTTAAAGGCGCCCCCGGGCGGAGTCCCGCTCGGGCACGGCCAAAAGGCGGTTCGCGTTTTTTTATAAAAATTCCGCGGAGAAGAAAAATAAAAAGAAATACTAAACGGACTCCAAAAATCCCGAAATAAATTTTCCCCGGCTTCTAAAATCAAGTCGGACAAGAAGAACATTTATTTGGGGCCTAAATGCAATTTTGAAAAATGCGCATTTTTCCTAAATCCAAATAAAAGGGCGAAAAACTCCAAAATAAATCTTATTTGACTTTTTTATTAAATCTTCATTATTTCTTTATTTTGGGAAAGTCATTTTATTCCCTCTCTGAATTTTTGGTAGTAGAAATAATTGAAGATAAAATAAATAAAATCAATGATCCTATTTTCAAAATTTGAGAAAAAGTCAAATAAGAAAATAACGAGATCCCCAATTCTCCGTGGGTCCTTGAGTTGCATAGAATTTCTAGGATCGAGCCAAAATGCAACAAAAATATGATATGCAATGATGATCTATGTATAACATTCCAAATTGAAAATTTGGGATGTTACATCAATAGAAGTGTGATGATCATCATTATTAGAGCATTGCCCAAACAAACAAAAAGAGAAAGGCCAAAAAAAGAAAAGAAAAAATAAAGGCCCAAAAAAAGAAAATAAAGGGCAATGCTACTATCTCTTTTTCCACACTTGTGCTTCAAAGTAGCACCTTGTTCTTCATATAGTGAGTCTCATAAGTTGTGCTTCAAAGTAGCACCTTGTTCTTCATGTAGTGAGTCTCATAAGTTGTCTTTTTTATACTAGTGGGAATTTTTTTCATTATAGAACTTGGCTTGTATATTCCTACGATGGGCTTCCTCAAACGCCCTAGGTCTTCATGAGCAAGCAAGTTGGATGCACACCCACTAGTTTTCTTCTTGTTGAGCATTCATGGCTCTAGTGCATCCGTTGCATGGCAATCCCTACTCCTCATGTTGACATCAATCAATGGGCATCTCCATAGCCCGTTGATTATCCTCGTCAAATGTGAGACTTTCTCCTTTTTTGTCTTCTCCACACAATCCCCATCATCATATTCTATTCCACCCATAGTGCTATATCCATGGCTCACGCTCATATATTGCGTGAAGGTTGAAAAAGTTTGAGATTATTTAAGTATGAAATAATTGCTTGGCTTGTCATCGGGGGTATAGAAGTTGGGAACATCTTTGTGTGACGAAAATGAAGCATAGCCTAACTATATGATTTTGTAGGGATGAACTTGCTTTTGCCATGCTATTTTGAGAAGACATGATTGCCTTGATTAGTATGCTTGAAGTATTATTATTTTTATGCCAATATAAACTTTTGTCTTGAATCTTTCGGATCTGAATATTCATACTACAATTAAGGAGATTTACATTGAAATTATACCAAAGTATCACTCCGCATCAAAAATTCTTTTTTATCATTTACCTACACGAGGACGAGCAGGAATTAAGCTTGGGGATGCCTGATACGTCTCCAACGTATCTATAATTTTTGATTGCTCCATGCTACTTTATCTACTATTTTGGACTATATTGGGCTTTATTTTCCACTTTTATATTATTTTTGGGACTAACCTATTAACCGGAGGCCCAGCCCAGAATTGCTGTTTTTTGCCTATTTCAGTGTTTCGAAGAAACAGAATATCAAACGGAGTCCAAACGGAATGAAACCTTCGGGAACGTGATTTTCTCACCGAACGTGATCCAGGAGACTTGGACCCTGCTCCAAGGAACAACCGAGGCGGTCATGAGGGTGGGGGCACCCCCCCTCCTAGGGCGCGCCCCCTACCTCGTGGGCCCCCTGTTGCTCCACCGACGTACTCCTTCCTCCTATATATACCTACGTACCCCCGACAGATCAAATACGGAGCCAAAAACCTAATTCCACCGCCGCAACTTTCTGTATCCACGAGATCCCATCTTGGGGCCTGTTCCGGAGCTCCACCGAGGGAGCATCTACCACGGAGGGCTTCTACATCAACACCATAGCCTCTCCGATGAAGTGTGAGTAGTTTACTTCAGACCTTCGGGTCCATAGCTAGTAGCTAGATGGCTTCTTCTCTCTTTTTGGATCTCAATACAATGTTCTCCCCCTCTCTCGTGGAGATCTATTCAATGTAATCTTCTTTTTTGCGGTGTGTTTGTTGAGACTGATGAATTGTGGGTTTATGATCCAGCTTATCTATGAATAATATTTGAATCTTCTTGAATTCTTTTATGTATGATTGAGTTATCTTTGCAAGTCTCTTCGAATTATCCGTTTGGTTTGGCCAACTAGATTGGTAGTTCTTGCAATGGGAGAAGTGTTTAGCTTTGGGTTCAATCTTGCGGTGTCCTTTCCCAGTGACAGCAGGGGCAGCAAGGCACGTATTGTATTGTTGCCATCGAGGATAACAAGATGGTTTTTTTATCATATTGCATGAATGTATCCCTCTACATCATGTCATCTTGCTTAAAGCGTTACTCTGTTTTAACTTAATACTCTAGATGCATGTTGGATAGCGGTCGATGAGTGGAGTAATAGTAGTAGATGCAGAATCATTTCAATCTACTTGTCTCGGACGTGATGCCTATATACATGATCACACCTAGATAACGTCATAATTATTTGCTTTTCTATCAATTGCTCAATAGTAATTTGTTCACCCACCATAGAATACTTATGCTCTTGAGAGAAGCCACTAGTGAAACCTATGCCCCCCGGGTCTATTCTAATCATATCAATCTCCATTACTTTATTACTTGCTTAGTTTTTACTTTGCCTTTTACTTTTCACTTTGCATATTTATATCAAAAATACCAAAAATATTATTTATCATCTCTATCAGATCTCACCCTCGTAAGTGGTCGTGAAGGGATTGACAACCCCTAATCGCGTTGGTTGCGAGTAGCTATCCTTTTGTGTAGGTACGAGGGACTTGTGCGTGGTCTCCTACTGGATTGATACCTTGGTTCTCAAAAACTGAGGGAAATACTTACGCTACTTTGTTGCATCATCCTCTCCTCTTCGAGGAAATCCAATGCAGTGCTCAAGAGGTAGCAGCAGCCCATTCGTGCAAGTAAGAGGTGGAACTAAAGTTTAGTCCCACATTGCTAGTTTAGAGGGAGTTGGACCTCTTTATAAGGGAGGTTTCTTCCCCACTTGTATGAGCATGAGAACAAGAGAGACATCCACGCGCGCTCCTCCACCGCTGCACGCCACGCCACGCCATGCCACGCCACGCCACGCCGGGACAGTAGGCCTCCGGGAGAAGGGTGATAAGGTTTTTGGGGAGCGCTCTGCGCGACTACTGACTTCTTCGTTACGGACGCCCCAAACTCCGACGACTACTTCCTCGACGACATGGAGGACACCGACCCCAAGTCCAGTGCCTCTGCTCCTGCTGCTGTCACGTACGTGTTTCTCCCATTTAGACTCTATTGCATATATGCAACCTGCTATATTGTCTGCTCTAAATATGTTTAGTTATCGTTCATATATGAACATGTTGTTTACCTTCTCTTTGTCAAATCGCATGGCTTATTTTATCACTGCTATACTAGCCATACTTTATCTAGTATTTCTGTTCATACAATCATTCGATAAATTGCTCATGTTTCCAACAATCCAAAAAACTTATTATAGGCAACTTACCCCGAGTGATTTTGCTGCTTCCATGAGACCTCCTATGTTTGAGGGTATCCACTATAAGAGGTGGCAGTGAGAGCAGTCTTATGGTTTCAGACCATGAGCTGCTATGACGCCACTCTTGGCAAACCTAAAGGAGAGCAAGATGCCCAACAGGCACAAGCTTTTCAAAAAATGGATACCTTATTTAAGGCCACTCTCTTGAGTGTTCTTGGTGAGAACATAGTTGATGCTTATGGGTCAACTGATAATGGAAAAGATATGTGGGATGCACTTGAGGCCATGTTTGGGGTCTCGGATGCTGGCACTGAGTTGTACATCATGGAGAAATTATATGACTACAGGATGATTGAAGAGCACTCCGTGGTTGAGCAAGCTCATGAGATATAGTCATTTGCTAGAGAACTTGAGCACTTCAATTGTATCCTACCAGACAAGTATATTGCCAGAGGTATCATCACTAAGCTTCCTCTCACGTGGAGGAACTTTGCTACCTCACTGAAGCATAAGAGGCAGGAGTTTTCCGTTCCGGATCTCATTGGTACTCTTGATGTGGAAGAAAAGGCGAGAGCAAAGGACAACCGTGCTCGAGGTATTGAGGGAGGTTCTAGTGCCAATCTGGTATAGAAGAAGAACTTCCAGCCCTACAAGTTCAAGAACAAGGGCAAGTTTGATGGTAAAGCAAAGTTTGATGGGAAAAACAAGGCTGTCCAGCACACGAATTTCAAGAAGAAGAATGACAAGAAGAAAGGTGTTTGTCATGTGTGTGGAGATCCTGATCACTGGGCTCCTAGTTACCCCAATCGCTATGACAAGCGTCATCCTGGGAAAGGCGGCAAGACCACTAATGTTGTCATTGGAGACACTGACATGAAGGATGCTGGGTATGGTATATTTCCCACTATTCTTTCAGTATGTCATTCTCCTGATTCGTTGACTGATACGTGTGCCAATGTGCATGTATGCGGTGATATTTCCATATTTTCGTCTTATCAGACCGCAGGGACTTCAATTGTGCTTATGGGCAACGGTTCAAGTGCTTCTGTTCGTGGTGTTGGCACGGTCGATCTAAAGTTTACTTCAGGGAAGATCATGTGGCTGAAGAACGTGCATTATGTCCCCTCCGTCAATAAAAATCTTGTTAGCGGATCTCTTCAATGTAGAGATGGCTACAAGCTTGTCTTTTGAGTCGAATAAATTTGTAATTTCCAAGTATGGAACCTTTGTTGGTAAAGGCTATGAGTCAGGAGGCTTGTTTCATTTATCCTTATCACACGTTTGCAATAAAGTTGTTAATCATATTGCAACAATAGTGAATCAAATGTGTGGCATTCACGTCTTTGTCATGTTAACTTTGGTTTCATGTCGCGACTAGCGAAGTTGAACTTAATCCCTAGTTTCACCACTGTCAAGGGATCCAAGTGTCAAGTGTGTGTGCAAGCTAAGCAACCACGTAAGTCTCATGTGACTGCGGAAACGAGAAATCTTGCACCACTAGAACTCATACATTCAGATCTATGTGAAATGAATGGTGTTTTGACAAAAGGTGGAAATAAATATTTGATGACGTTAATTGATGACTCCACTAGATACTGTCATGTGTATCTTCTGAAATCTAAGGATGAGGCTTTGAATTATTTCAAGATCTATAAAGCTGAAGCAGAAAACCAAATTGATCAAAAGATCAAGAGGCTTAGGTCCGATCATGGTGGAGAGTATTTCTCAAATGAATTTGATTCCTTTTTTGCGGAACATGGTATAATCCATGAGAGGACGCCTCCCTATTCACCTCAGCCAAATGGGGTGGCCGAAAGAAAGAACCATACTCTAACTGATTTGGTTAACGCCATGTTAGACACATCGGGTCTCTCCAAGGCATGGTGGGGGGAGGCGATATTGACTGCATGTCATGTCCTAAACCGAGTTCCCACAAAGAACAAAGAGATAACTCCATTCAAGGAATGGGAGAAGAAAAGGTTAAAGCTCTCTTATCTATGAACCTGGGGTTGTTTGGCGAAAGTCAATGTGCCAATTCCAAAGAAGCGGAAGCTGGGACCAAAAATTGTGGATTGTGTTTTCCTGGGATATGCTTTTCATAGCATTGGTTATAGATTCCTGGTTGTAAAATCTGAAGTACCTGGCATGCATGTCGGTACGATCATGGAGTCGAATGATGCGACTTTCTTTGAAGATATCTTTCCCATGAAGGATATGGCTACCTCATCTAATCAGGAGATGCCTAGTTCATCGAATCAAGAACTAGTTACCATTACTGAACCTACCATTTCTATGGAACACTTTGAAAGTCCTATGGAGGAGAACAACGAAGTTCCTACTAGGAGCAAGCAGAGGACTGCAAAGTCCTTTGGTGATGATTTTCTTGTATATCTCATAGATGACACTCTGAGTTCTATTTCAGAGGCCTATGCATCTGAAGATGCTGACTACTGGAAGGAAGCAGTTCGTAGCGAGATGGATTCCATCTTGGCGAATGAAACTTGGGAGATAACTGATCGTCCTTATGGGTGCAAACCTATAGGATGCAAATGGGTATTCAAGAAGAATCTTAGGCCTGATGGTACTATTGAAAAGTACAAGGCTCGGCTCGTGGCAAAGGGTTATACCCAAAAGGAAGGTGAAGACTTCTTTGATACTTACTCACCTGTGGCTCGACTGACCAATATTCGAGTTCTGCTTTCACTAGCTGCCTCACATGGTCTTCTCGTTCATCAAATGGATGTTAAGACTGCTTTCCTAAATGGAGAGTTGGACGAGGAAATTTATATGGAACAACCAGATGGGTTTGTAATAGATGGTCAGGGAGGGAAAGTGTGCGAGTTGCTGAAGTCTTTGTATGGACTCAAGCAAGCACCCAAACAGTGGCATGAGAAGTTTGAAAGAACTTTAACAGATGCAGGCTTTGTTGTGAATGAAGCTGACAAATGTGTGTACTATCGCCATGGTGGGGGCGAGGGAGTTATGCTTTGCTTGTATGTTGATGACATACTGATTTTTGGAACAAATCTGAATGTTATTAATGAGGTCAAGGATTTCCTATCTTGCTGTTTTGAAATGAAGGATTTAGGAGTGGTTGATGTCATTCTGAACATCAAGCTGTTGAGAGACGATGTTGGTGGGATTACATTGCTTCAATCTCACTATGTGGAAAAGATCTTGAGTCGCTTTGGCTACAGTGACTGCAACCCCTCTCCAACACCATATGATGCTAGTGTGTTACTTTGAAAGAATCGAAGAATTGCTAGAGACCAATTGAAATATTCTCAGATTATTGGCTCTCTTATGTACTTAGCCAGTGCTACAAGACCTGACATCTCTTTTGCTGTTAGCAAACTGAGCTGGTTTGTCTCAAAACTAGGAGATGTGCATTGGAAAGCTCTAGAGAGAGTTGTGCGTTATTTGAAAGGCACTGTGAATTATGGAATTCACTACACTGGGCACCCAAAGGTGCTTGAAGGGTATAATGACTCAAACTGGATCTCAGATGCTGATGAGATAAAGGCCACGAGCGGATATGCATTCACTCATGGAGGTGGCGCTGTTTCTTGGAAGTATTGCAAGCAGACCATCTTAACGAGGTCAACAATGGATGCAGAACTCACAACACTAGATACAGCTACGATCGAAGCACATTGGCTTCGTCGGCTCTTGAATGACTTGTCGGTTGTTGAGAAACCTGTACCGGGTATCCTTATGAACTGCGATAATCAAACTGTGATCACGAAAGTGAACAGTTCAAAGGATAACATGAAGTCATCAAGACACGTTCAGAGAAGGTTAAAGTCTGTCAGAAAAATGAAAAACTCCGGAGTTATTGCATTGGATTATATCCTAACGTCTAAAAATCTGGCAAATCCTTTTACTAAGGGTCTATCACGTAATGTGATAGATAATGCATCGAGGGAGATGGGTATGAGACCCACAATATGAGTTGTTCACAGTGGTAACCTATTCTTTGTGATCGGAGATCCCGTGAATTAGATGTGGAAGACAAGTTGTTGGTCAACTGGGAGGAGAGTACCTTTACTATTAAAAATACCACTCCATGAAGATGCAATACTCTCCTAAATCTGCATGGCAGGTTGATGTATATCTTAATGTGTTCTAAGAGGATCTTTGAAGCAGAGATGTTGTCCTGCAGAACATCTTTTGAAGAACGCACCTATATGAGTCTGATTGTTAAACGTCCCAATCTATGAGAGCAGGGTTCTCTCTGGTAAACTCATGAAAGGTCTCGGAGTATGACGCATAAGCTCCACCCGCGGGGAAGACCCACGGTAGCCATGTATCGGTCAAGGCTTTGTGTGAATCTAGATTCGCAGAAAACTTGCAGTTCAAGGCCCAGTCCACTGTTCAAGTTGCTTACTAGTGTAGCATAGAGTTCTAGGTGGAAGTTCAACTTCACAGTCTCCACTATAGTACCGGTATATAAAATAGTGTTTTGGAACCAAAGGCAAAATTTTGTGTGCCTCTGGGATCTGGTGGGGGATTGCTGGAATTTTTGTCTATTTGGGTCTATCCCAATAGCAGTTTCAGAAATTCCTAATAAATCCTAGAGGCCCACGCAGCCCATTCGTGCAAGGCAAGAGGTGGAACTTGGGGAACGTTGCAGAAAATAAAAAAATTCTACGCTTCACCAAGATCAATCTATGGAGTCATCTAGCAACGAGAGAGAGGAGTGCATCTACATACCCTTGTAGATCGTGAACGGAAGCGTTCAAGAGAAGGGTGTTGAGGGAGTCGTACTCGTCGTGATCCAAATCACCGAAGATCCTAGTGCTGAACGGTCGGCACCTCCACGTTCAACACACGTACGGTTGGGTCAAGACGTCTCCTCCTTCTTGATCCAGCAAGGGGAAAGGAGAGGTTGATGGAGATCCAGCAGCACGACAACGTGGTAGTGGAAGTAGCGGCGATCTCGGCAGGGCTTCGCCAAGCTCAGCGAGAGGGAGAGGTGTTACGGGGGGAGAGGGAGGCGCCAGGGACTAGGGTGCGCAGCCCTCCCTCTCCCCTCTTTATATAGGGGCCCTAGGGGGCGCCGGCCCCCTAGAGATCCAATCTCAAGGGACGGCGGCGGCCAAGGGGGGGGGGGACTTGCCCCCCAAGTCAGGTGGAGCGCCCCCCACCCCTAGGGTTTCCAACCCTAGGCGTAGGGGCAGGCCCAAGGGGCGCACACCAGCCCACCAGGGGCTGGTTCCCTTCCCACTTCAGCCCATGGGGCCCTCCGGGATAGGTGGCCCCACCCAGTGGACCCCCGGGACCCTTCCGGTGGTCCCGGTACAATACCGGTGACCCCCGAAACTTTCCCGGTGGCCGAAACTAGACTGCTTATATACAATTCTTCACCTCTGGACCATTCCGGAACTCCTCGTGACGTCCGGGATCTCATGCGGGACTCCGAACAACTTTTTGGTTACCGCATACTAATATCTCTACAACCCTAGCGTCACCGAACCTTAAGTGTGTAGACCCTACGGGTTCGGGAATCACGCAGACATGACCGAGACAGTTCTCCGGCCAATAGCCAACAGTGGGATCTGGATACCCATGTTGGCTCCCACATGTTCCACGATGATCTCATCGAATGAACGACGATGTCGAGGATTCAAGTAATCCCATATACAATTCCCTTTGTCAATCGGTGCGTTACTTGCCCGAGATTCGATCGTCGGTATCCCAATACCTCGTTCAATCTCGTTACCGGCAAGTCACTTTACTCGTACCGTAATGCATGATCCCGTGACCAACCACTTGGTCACATTGAGCTCATTATGATGATGCATTACCGAGTGGGCCCAGAGATACCTCTCCATCATACGGAGTGACAAATCCCAGTCTTGATCTGTGTCAACCCAACAGATACTTTCGGGGATACCTGTAGTATACCTTTATAGTCACCCAATTAAGTTGTGACATTTGGTACACCCAAAGCACTCCTACGGCATCCGGGAGTTACACGATCTCATGGTCTAAGGAAATGATACTTGACATTGGAAAAGCTCTAGCAAACGAACTACACGATCTTGTGCTATGCTTAGGATTGGGTCTTATCCATCACATCATTCTCCTAATGATGTGATCCCGTTATCAATGACATCCAATGTCCATAGTGAGGAAACCATGACTATTTGTTGATCAACGAGCTAGTCAACTAGAGGCTCACTAGGGACATGCTGTGGTCTATGTATTCACACATTTATTACGATTTCCGAATAACACAATTATAGCATGAATAATAGACAATTATCATGAACAAGGAAATATAATAATAATCATTTTATTATTGCCTCTAGGGCGTATTTCCAACAGTCTCCCACTTGCACTAGAGTCAATAATCTAGTTACATTGTGATGAATCGAACACCCATAGAATTCTGGTGTTGATCATGTTTTGCTCGCGGAAGAGGTTTAGTCAACAGATATGCGACATTCAGATCCATATGCACTTTGCAAATATCTATGTCTCCATCTTGAACATTTTCACGGATGGAGTTGAAGCGACGCTTGATGTGCGTGGTCTTCTTGTGAAACATGAGCTCCTTGGCAAGGGCAATAGCTCCAGTGTTGTCACAGAAGATAGTGATCGGCCTCGACGCATTGGGTATGACTCCTAGGTCGGTGATGAACTCCTTCATCCATATTTCTTCATGCGCTGCCTCCGAGGCTGCCATGTATTCCGCTTCACATGTAGATCCCGCCACGACGCTTTGCTTGCAACTGCACCAGCTTACTGCCCCACCATTCAAAATATACACGTATCCGGTTTGTGACTTAGAGTCATCCAGATCTGTGTCCAAGCTAGCATCGACGTAACCCTTTACGACAAGCTCTTCGTCACCTCCATAAACGAGAAACATATCCTTAGTCCTTTTCAGGTACTTCAGGATATTCTTGACCGTTGTCCAATGTTCCATGCCGGGATTACTTTGGTACCTTCCTACCAAACTTACGGCAAGGTTTACATCAGGTCTGGTACATAGCATGGCATAAATAATAGACCCTACAGCCGAGGCATAGGGGATGACACTCATCTTTTCTCTATCTTCTGTCGTGGTCGGGCATTGAGTCGAGCTCAATTTCACACCTTGCAACACAGGCAAGAACCCCTTCTTGGACTGATCCATATTGAACTTCTTCAATATCTTGTCAAGGTATGTGCTTTGTGAAAGACCTATGAGGCATCTCGATCTATCTCTATAGATCTTGATGCCTAATATGTAAGCAGCTTCTCCAAGGTCCTTCACTGAAAAACACTTATTCAAGTAGGCCTTAATGTTGTCCAAAAGTTCTATATCACTTCCCATCAAAAGTATGTCATCTACATATAATATGAGAAATGCTACAGAGCTCCCACTCACTTTCTTGTAAACGCGGGCTTCTCCATAAGTCTGCATAAACCCAAACGCTTTGATCATCTCATCAAAGTGAATGTTCCAACTCCGAGATGCTTGCACCAGCCCATAAATGGATTGCTGGAGCTTGCATACCTTGTTAGCATTCTTAGGATCGACAAAACCTTCTGGCTGCATCATATACAGTTCTTCCTTAAGATAGCCGTTAAGGAATGCCGTTTTGACGTCCATTTGCCATATTTCATAATCATAGTATGCGGCAAGTGCTAACATGATTCGGACGGACTTCAGCTTCGCTACGGGAGAGAAGGTCTCATCGTAGTCAACCCCTTGAACTTGCCGATAACCCTTAGCGACAAGTCGAGCTTTATAGATGGTAACATTACCATCCGCGTCCGTCTTCTTCTTAAAGATCCATTTGTTTTCTATCGTTCGCCGATCATCGGGCAAGTCTGTCAAAGTCCACACTTTGTTTTCATACATGGATCCTATCTCGGATTGCATGGCTTCAAGCCATTTGTTGGAATCTGGGCCCACCATCGCTTCTTCATAGTTCGAAGGTTCACCGTTGTCTAACAACATGATTTCTAGCACAGGATTGCCATACCATTCTGGTGCGGAACGTATCCTTGTGGACCTACGAAGTTCAGTAGCAACTTGATCCAAAGTACCTTGATCATTATCATTAACTTCCTCTCCAGTCGGTGCTGGCACCACACGAACATCTTCCTGAGCTGCGCTACTTTCCGGTTCAAGAGGCAGTACTTCATTGAGTTCTACTTTCCTCCCACTTATTTCTTTCGAGAGAAACTCTTTCTCCAGAAAGGACCCATTCTTGGCAACAAACATCTTGCCTTCGGATGTAAGGTAGAAGGTATACCCAATGGTTTCCTTAGGGTATCCTATGAAGACACATTTTTCCGACTTGGGTTCGAGCTTTTCAGGTTGAAGTTTCTTGACATAAGCATTGCATCCCCAAACTTTTAGAAACGACAGCTTAGGTTTGTTTCCAAACCATAATTCATACAGTGTCGTCTCAACGGATTTAGACGGTGCCCTATTTAAAGTGAATGTAGCTGTCTCTAGAGCATATCCCCAAAATGATAGCGGTAAATCGGTGAGTGACATCATAGATCGCACCATATCCAACTGAGTGCGATTACGACGTTCGGACACACCGTTATGCTGAGGTGTTCTAGGCGGCGTGAGTTGTGAAACGATTCCACATTTCCTTAAGTGCGTACCAAATTCATGACTTAAATATTCTCCTCCATGATCTGATCGTAAGAACTTTATTTTTCGGTCACGTTGATTCTCTACCTCATTCTGAAATTCCTTGAACTTTTCAAAGGTCTCGGACTTGTGTTTCATCAAGTAGACATACCCATATCTACTTAAGTCATCAATGAGAGTGAGAACATAACGATAGCCACCACGAGCCTCAATGCTCATTGGACCGCACACATCAGTATGTATAATTTCCAATAAGTTGGTTGCTTGCTCCATTGTTCCGGAGAACGGAGTCTTGGTCATTTTACCCATGAGGCATGGTTCGCACGTGTCAAATGATTCGAAATTAAGAGACTCCAAAAGTCCATCTGTATGGAGCTTCTTCATGCGTTTGACACCAATGTGACCAAGGCGGCAGTGCCACAGATATGTGAGACTATCATTATCAATCTTACATCTTTTGGTATTCACACTATGAATATGTGTAACATCAGGTTCGAGATTCATTAAGAATAAACCATTGACCAGCGGGGCATGACCATAAAACATATCTCTCATATAAATAGAACAGCCATTATTCTCAGATTTAAATGAGTAGCCATCTCGTATTAAACAAGATCCAGATACAATGTTCATGCTCAAAGCTGGCACTAAATAACAATTATTGAGGTTTAAAACAAATCCCGTAGGTAAATGTAGAGGTAGCATGCTGACGGCGATCACATCGACCTTGGAACCATTCCCGACGCGTATCGTCACCTCATCCTTCGCCAGTCTCCGTTTATTCCGCAGCTCCTATTTTGAGTTACAAATATGAGCAACCGCACCGGTATCAAATACCCAAGAGCTACTACGAGTACTGGTAAGGTACACATCAATTACATGTATATCACATATACCTTTGGTGTTGCCGGCCTTCTTGTCTACTAAGTACTTGGGGCAGTTCCGCTCTGAGTGTCCGCTTCCCTTGCAATAAAAGCACTCAGTCTCAGGTTTGGGTCCATGCTTTGGCTTCTTCTTGGTAACTGGCTTACCGGGCGCGGCAACTCCCTTGCCGTCCTTCTTGAAGTTCTTTTTACCCTTGCCTTTCTTGAAACTAGTGGTTTTATTGACCATCAACACTTGATGTTCCTTTTTGATTTCCACCTCCGCTAATTTCAGCATTGAAAATACTTCAGGAATAGTTTTCACCATCCCCTGCATATTGTAGTTCATCACAAAGCTCTTGTAGCTAGGTGGGAGCGACTGAAGGATTCTGTCAATGACCGCCTCGTCCGGGAGGTTAATGTCCAGCTGGGACAAGCGGTTGTGCAACCCAGACATTTTGAGTATGTGCTCACTGACAGAACTATTTTCCTCCATCTTACAACTATAGAACTTGTCGGAGACTTCATATCTCTCGACCCGGGCATGAGCTTGGAAAACCATTTTCAGCTCTTCGAACATCTCATATGCTCCGTGTTGCTCAAAAGGCTTTTGGAGCCCTGGTTCTAAGATGTAAAGCATGCCGCACTGAATGAGGGAGTAGTCATCATCACGCAACTGCCAGGCGTTCATAACGTCTTGAGTTGCGGGGAAAACGGGTGCTTCACCTAGCGGCGCATCTAGGACATATGCTCTTTTGGCAGCTATGAGGATGATCCTCAAGTTTCGGACCTAGTCCGTGTAGTTGCTGCCATCGTCTTTCAGCTTGGTTTTCTCTAGGAACGCGTTGAAGTTGAGCGCAACATTAGCGTGGGCCATTTGATCTACAAGACATATTGCAAAAGTTTTTAGACTAAGTTCATGATAATTAAGTTCATCTAATCAAATTATTTAATAAACTCCCACTCAGATAGACATCCCTCTAGTCATCCAGGTGATCCATGATCCGAGTCAACTAGGCCATGTCTGATCATCACGTGAGACGGACTAGTCATCATCGGTGAACATCTTCATGTTGATCGTATCTTCTATACGACTCATGTTCGACCTTTCGGTCTCTTGTGTTCCGAGGCCATGTCCGTACATGCTAGGCTCGTCAAGTCAACCTAAGTGTTTTGCATGTGTAAATCTCTCTTACACCCGTTGTATGTGGACGTTAGAATCTATCACGCCCGATCATCACGTGGTGCTTCGAAACAACGAACTTTTGCAACGGCGCATAGTTAGGGGGAACACTTTCTTGAAATTATTATCATGTTGCTCCTTTGATCTCCATCTTCGGGGTGCCATGATCATCTTCGTCACCGGCATGACACCATGATCTCCATCATCATGATCTCCATCATCGTGTCTCCATGAAGTTGTTCGCCAACTATTACTTCTACTACTATGGCTAACGGTTTAGCAAAGGAGTAAAGTAATTACATGGCGTTTATTCAGTGACACACAGGTCATACAATAAATAAAGACAACTCCTATGACTCCTGCTGGTTGTCATACTCATTGACATGCAAGTCGTGATTCCTATTACAAGAACATGATCAATCTCATACATCACATATAATTCATTCATCGCATCCTTTTTGGCCATATCACATCACAAAGCATATGCTGCAAAAACAAGTTAGACGTCCTCTAATTGTTGTTGCATGTTTTTATGTGGCTGCAATAGGGTTCTAGCAAGAACGTTTCTTACCTACGTCAAAACCACAACGTGATTTGCCAATTTCTATTTAGCCTTCATAAGGACCCTTTTCATCGAATCCGATCCGACTAAAGTGGGAGAGACAGACACCCGCTAGCCACCTTATGCAATTGGTGCATGTCAGTCGGTGGAACCTGTCTCACGTAAGCGTACGTGTAAGGTCGGTCAGGGCCGCTTAATCCCACGATGTCGCCGAAACAAGATAAGACTAGTAGTGGCAAGTAAATTGACAACATCTATGCCCACAACAAATTTGTGTTCTACTCGTGCATAGAAACTACGCATAGACCTAGCTCATGATGCCACTATTGACGAACGTTGCAAAAAATAAAAAAATTCTACGCTTCACCAAGATCAATCTATGGAGTCATCTAGCAACGAGAGAGAGGAGTGCATCTACATACCCTTGTAGATCGTGAGCGGAAGCGTTCAAGAGAACGGTGTTGAGGGAGTCGTACTCGTCATGATCCAAATCACCGAAGATCCTAGTGCCGAACGGATGGCACCTCCGCGTTCAACACATGTATGGTTGGGGAAGACGTCTCCTACTTCTTGATCCAGCAAGGGGAAAGGAGAGGTTGATGGAGATCCAGCAGCACGATGGCGTAGTGGTGGAAGTAGCGGCGATCTCGGCAGGGCTTCGCCAAGCTCAGCGAGAGGGAGAGGTGTTACGGGGGGAGAGGGAGGCGCCAGGGACTAGGGTGCGCAGCCCTCCCTCCCCCCTCTTTATATAGGGGCCCTAGGGGGGCGCCGGCCCCCTAGAGATCCAATCTCAAGGGGGGCGGTGGCCAGGGGGGGACTTTCCCCCCAAGTCAGGTGGGGCGCCCCCCACCCCTAGGGTTTCCAACCCTAGGCGCGGGGGGAGGCCCAAGGGGGGCGCACCAGCCCACCAGGGGCTGGTTCCCTTCCCACTTCAGCCCATGGGGCCCTTCGGGATAGGTGGCCCCACCCGGTGGACCCCCGGGACCCTTCCGGTGGTCCCGGTACAATACCGGTGACCCCCAAAACTTTGCCGGTGGCCGAAACTTGACTTCCTATATACAATTCTTCACCTCCGGACCATTCCGGAACTCCTCGTGACGTCCGGGATCTCATGCGGGACTCCGAACAACTTTAGGGTTACCGCATACTAATATCTCTACAACCCTAGCGTCACCGAACCTTAAGTGTGTAGACCCTACGAGTTCGGGAATCACGCAGGCATGACCGAGATAGTTCTCCGACCAATAGCCAACAGCGGGATCTGGATACCCATGTTGGCTCCCACATGTTCCACGATGATCTCATCGAATGAACGACGATGTCGAGGATTCAAGTAATCCCGTATGCAATTCCCTTTGTCAATCGGTGCGTTACTTGCCCGAGATTCAATCGTCGGTATCCCAATACCTCGTTACCGGCAAGTCACTTTACTCGTACCATAATGCATGATCCCGTGACCAACCACTTGGTCACATTGAGATCATTATGATGATGGATTACCGAGTGGGCCCAGAGATAACTCTCCATCATACGGAGTGACAAATCCCAGTCTCGATCCGTGTCAACCCAACAGATACTTTCGGGGATACCTGTAGTATACCTTTATAGTCACCCAGTTACGTTGTGACGTTTGGTACACCCAAAGCACTCCTACGGTATCCGGGAGTTACACGATCTCATGGTCTAAGGAAATGATACTTGACATTGGAAAAGCTCTAGCAAACGAACTACACGATCTTGTGCTATGCTTAGGATTGGGTCTTGTCCATCACATCATTCTCCTAATGATGTGATCCCATTATCAATGACATCCAATGTCCATAGTCAGGAAACCATGACTATCAGTTGGTCAACGAGCTAGTCAACTAGAGGCTCACTAGGGACATGTTGTGGTCTATGTATTGACACATGTATTACGATTTCCGGATAACACAATTATAGCATGAATAATAGACAATTATCATGAACAAGGAAATACAATAATAATCATTTTATTATTGCCTCTAGGGCATATTCCAACAGAACTAAAGTTTAGTCCCACATTGCTAGTTTAGAGGGAGTTGGACCTCTTTATAAGGGAGGTTCCTTCCCCACTTGTATGAGCATGAGAACAAGAGGGACATCCACGTGCACTCCTCCGCTGCCCGCCTCGTCACGACGCGCCGTGGGTTGCGGGAATGAGCCGAGCCGATGTCTAAATTTTTGCCACGCACTACGGGTATACGAAAGGTCACTCGGAAGCTGAAACATTTTTCGGTAGCGGACACTGAATCCGAACGGCGCGCCTCTTCGGCTACTGCCTGTTTGTTTCGTCTTCCGGCGCAGCCTCTCGCCTCCTTCCCTTGCGCCTATAAAAGGGAGGTCGCTTCTCTCAGAGAGACGCACCAGAACTCATTCTTCCTCTCGCCACCGGTTCCTGAACACTGCGTTGCTGCTAAGGTCTTCCTCATCCTGGCTTGCAGCGTGCACCGCAGGTTGGAACAGTAGGCCTCCGAAATCGCACCATTTGAGTCTTGTACGGGAGAAGGGTGATAAGGTTTTTGGGGAGCGCTCTGCGCGACTACTGACTTCTTCGTCATGGACGCCCCGGACTCCGACGACTACTTCCCCGACATTGACAACCTCCTCGATGACATGGAGGACACCGACCCCAAGTACAGTGCCTCTGCTCCTGCTGTTGTCACGTACGTGTTTCTCCCCTTTCTATTAGAGGTTATGCTACAGTTCCTTGTTCTAGCATTTGCCCTACATATGTTAGACTCTATTGCATATATGCAACCTGCTATACTGTCTGCTCTAGATATGTTTAGTTACGGTTCATATATGAACATGCTGTTTACCTTCTCTTTGTCATATACGCCACGCCACGCCATGCCACGCCACGCCACGCCGGGACAGTAGGCCTCCGGGAGAAGGGTGATAAGGTTATTGGGGAGCGCTCTGCGCGACTACTGACTTCTTCGTTACGGACGCCCCAGACTCCGACGACTACTTCCTCGACGACATGGAGGACACCGACCCCAAGTCCAGTGCCTCTGCTCCTGCTGCTGTCACGTACGTGTTTCTCCCCTTTAGACTCTATTGCATATATGCAACCTGCTATATTGTCTGCTCTAAATATGTTTAGTTATCGTTCATATATGAACATGTTGTTTACCTTCTCTTTGTCAAATCGCATGGCTTATTTTATCACTGCTATACTAGCCATACTTTATCTAGTATTTCTGTTCATACAATCATTCGATAAATTGCTCATGTTTCCAACAATCCAAAAAACTTATTATAGGCAATTTACCCCGAGTGATTTTGCTGCTTCCATGAGACCTCCTATGTTTGAGGGTATCCACTATAAGAGGTGGCAGTGAGAGCAGTCTTATGGTTTCAGACCATGAGCTGCTATGACGCCACTCTTGGCAAACCTAAAGGAGAGCAAGATGCCCAACAGGCACAAGCTTTTCAAAAAATGGATACCTTATTTAAGGCCACTCTCTTGAGTGTTCTTGGTGAGAACATAGTTGATGCTTATGGGTCAACTGATAATGGAAAAGATATGTGGGATGCACTCGAGGCCAAGTTTGGGGTCTCGGATGCTGGCACTGAGCTGTACATCATGGAGCAATTCTATGACTACAGGATGACTGAAGAGCACTTCGTGGTTGAGCAAGCTCATGAGATACAGTCATTTGCTAGAGAACTTGAGCACTTCAATTGTATCCTACCGTACAAGTTTATTACCGGAGGTATCATCACTAAGCTTCCTCCCACATGGAGGAACTTTGCTACCTCACTGAAGCATAAGAGGCACGAGTTTTCTGTTCTGGATCTCATTGGTACTATTGATGTGGAAGAAAAGGCGAGAGCAAAGGACAACCGTGCTCGAGGTATTGAGGGAGGTTCTAGTGCCAATCTGGTATAGAAGAAGAACTTACAGCCCCACAAGTTCAAGAACAAGGGCAAGTTTGATGGTAAAGCAAAGTTTGATGGGAAGAACAAGGCTGTGCAGCACACGAACTTCAAGAAGAAGAATGACAAGAAGAAAGGTGTTTATCATGTGTGTGGAGATCCTGATCATTGGGCTCCTAGTTGCCCCAATCGCTATGACAAGCGTCATCCTGGGATAGGCGGCAAGACCGCTAATGTTGTCATTGGAGACACTAACATGAAGGATGCAGGGTATGGTATATTTCCCACTATTCTTTCAGTATGTCATTCTCCTGATTGGTTGATTGATACGGGTGCTAATGTGCATGTATGCGGTGGTATTTCCATGTTTTCGTCTTCTTAGACCGCAGGGAATTCAACCGTGCTGATGGGCAATGGTTCAAGTGCTTCTGTTCATGGTGTTGGCATGGTCGATCTGAAGTTTACTTCGGGGAAGATCGTGCGGCTGAAGAACGTGCATTATGTCCCCTCCGTCAATAAAAATCTTGTTAGCAGATCTCTTCTATGTAGAGATGGCTACAAGCTTGTCTTTGAGTCGAATAAATTTGTAATTTACAAGTATGGAACCTTTGTTGGTAAAGGCTATGAGTCAGGAGGCTTGTTTCGTTTATCCTTATCACACGTTTGCAATAAAGTTGTTAATCATATTTGCAACAATAGTGAATCAAATGTGTGGCATTCACGTCTTTGTCATGTTAACTTTGGTTGCATGTCGCGACTAGCGAAGTTGGAATTAATCCCTAGTTTCACCACTGTCAAGGGATCCAAGTTTCAAGTGTGTGTGCAAGCTAAGCAACCACGTAAGTCTCATGTGACTGCGGAAACGAGAAATCTTGCACCACTAGAACTCATACATTCAGATCTATGTGAAATGAATGGTGTTTTGACAAAATGTGGAAAGAAATATTTCATGATGTCAATTGATGACTCCAATAGATACTGTCATGTGTATCTTCTGAAATCTAAGGATGAGGCTTTGAACTATTTCAAGATCTATAAAGCTGAAGCGGAAAACCAACTTGATCGAAAGATCAAGAGGCTTAGGTCCGATCGTGGTGGAGAGTATTTCTCAAATGAATTTGATTCTTTTTGTGTGGAACATGGTATAATCCATGAGAGGACGACTCCCCATTCACCTCAGTCAAATGGGGTGGCCGAAAGAAAGAACCATACTCTAACTGATTTGGTTAACGCCATGTTAGACACATCGGGTCTCTCCAAGGCATGGTGGGGGGAGGCGATATTGACTGCATGTCATGTCCTAAACCGAGTTCCCACAAAGAACAAAGAGATAACTCCATTCGAGGAATGGGAGAAGAAAAGGTGAAAGCTCTCTTATCTACGAACCTGGGGTTGTTTGGCGAAAGTCAATGTGCCAATTCCAAAGAAGAGGAAGCTGGGACCAAAAATTGTGGATTGTGTTTTCCTGGGATATGCTTTTCATAGCATTGGTTATAGATTTCTGGTTGTAAAATCTGAAGTACCTGACATGCATGTCGGTACGATCATGGAGCCGAATGATGCGACTTTCTTTGAAGATATCTTTCCCATGAAGGATATGGCTACCTCATCTAATTAGGAGATGCCTAGTTCATCGAATCAGGAACCAGTTACAATTACTGAAGCCGCCATTTCGATGGAACACTTTGAAAGTCCTGTGGAGGAGAACAACGAAGTTCCTACTAGGAGCAAGAGACAGAGGACTGCAAAGTCCTTTGGTGATGATTTTCTTGTGTATCTCATAGATGACACTCCCAGTTCTATTTCAGAGGCCTATGCATCTGAAGATGCTGACTACTAGAAGGAAGCAGTTCGTAGCAAGATGGATTCCATCTTGGCGAATGAAACTTGGGATATAACTGATCGTCCTTATGGGTGCAAACCTATAGGATGCAAATGGGTATTCAAGAAGAAGCTTAGGCCTGATGGTACTAATGAAAAGTACAAGGCTCGGCTCGTGGCAAAGGGTTATGCCCAAAAGGAAGGTGAAGACTTCTTTGATACTTACTCACCTGTGGCTCGACTGACCAATATTCGAGTTCTGCTTTCACTAGCTGCCTCACATGGTCTTCTCGTTCATCAAATGGATGTTAAGACTGCTTTCCTAAATGGAGAGTTGGACGAGGAAATTTATATGGAACAACCAGATGGGTTTGTAATAGATGGTCAGGGAGGGAAAGTGTGCGAGTTGCTGAAGTCTTTTTATGGACTCAAGCAAGCACCCAAACAGTGGCATGAGAAGTTTGAAAGAACTTTAACAGATGCAGGCTTTGTTGTGAACGAAGCTGACAAATGTGTGTACTATCGCCATGGTGGGGGCGAGGGAGTTATGCTTTGCTTGTATGTTGATGACATACTGATTTTTGGAACAAATCTGAATGTTATTAATGAGGTCAAGGATTTCCTATCTTGCTGTTTTGAAATGAAGGATTTAGGAGTGGTTGGTGTCGTTCTGAACATCAAGCTATTGAGAGACGATGTTGGTGGGATTACATTGCTTCAATCTCACTATGTGGAAAAGATCTTGAGTCGCTTTGGCTACAGTGACTGCAACCCCTCTCCAACACCATATGATGCTAGTGTGTTACTTCGAAAGAATCGAAGAATTGCTAGAGACCAATTGAAATATTCTCAGATTATTGGCTCTCTTATGTACTTAGCCAGTGCTACAAGACCTGACATCTCTTTTGCTGTTAGCAAACTGAGCCGGTTTGTCTCAAAACCAGGAGATGTGCATTGGAAAGCTCTAGAGAGAGTTGTGCGTTATTTGAAAGGCACTGTGAATTATGGAATTCACTACACTGGGCACCCAAAGGTGCTTGAAGGGTATAATGACTCAAACTGGATCTCAGATGCTGATGAGATAAAGGCCACGAGCGGATATGTATTCACTCATGGAGGTGGCACTGTTTCTTGGAAGTATTGCAAGCAGACCATCTTAACGAGGTCAACAATGGATGCAGAACTCACAACACTAGATACAGCTACGATCGAAGCACATTGGCTTCGTCGGCTCTTGAATGACTTGCCGGTTGTTGAGAAACCTGTACCGGGTATCCTTATGAACTGCGATAATCAAACTGTCATCACGAAAGTGAACAGTTCAAAGGATAACACGAAGTCATCAAGACACGTTCAGAGAAGGTTAAAGTCTGTCAGAAAAATGAAAAACTCCGGAGTTATTGCATTGGATTATATCCAAACGTCTAAAAATCTGGCAGATCCTTTTACTAAGGGTCTATCACATAATGTGATAGATAATGCATCGAGGGAGATGGGTATGAGACCCACAATATGAGTTGTTCACAGTGGTAACCTATTCTTTGTGATCGGAGATCCCGTGAATTAGATGTGGAAGACAAGCTGTTGGTCAACTGGGAGGAGAGTACCTTTACTATTAAAAATACCACTCCATGATATGCAATACTCTCCTAAATCTGCATGGCAGGTTGATGTATATCTTAATGTGTTCTAAGAGGATCTTTGAAGCAGAGATGTTGTCCTGCAGAATATCTTTTTGAAGAATGCACCTATATGAGTCTGATTGTTAAACGTCCCAATCTATGAGAGCAGGGTTCTCTCTAGTAAACTCATGAAAGGTCTCGGAATATGACACATAAGCTCCACCTGCGCGGAAGACCCCCGGTAGCCACGTATCGGTCAAGGCTTTGTGTGAAGCTAGATTCGTAGAAAACTTGCAGTTCAAGGCCTAGTCCACTGTTCAAGTTGCTTAATAGTGTAGCATAGAGTTCTAGGTGGAAGTTCGACTTAATAGTCTCCACTATAGTACCGGTATATAAAACAGTGTTTTGGAACCAAAGGCAAATTTTTGTGTGCCTCTGGGATCTGGTGGGGGATTGCTGGATTTTTTGTCTATTTGGGTCTAGCCCAATAGCAGTTTCAGAAATTCCTAATAAATCCAAGAGGCCCACGCAGCCCATTCGTGCAAGGCAAGAGGTGGAACTAAAGTTTAGTCCCACATTGCTAGTTTGGAGGGAGTTGGATCTCTTTATAAGGGAGGTTCCTTCCCCACTTGTATGAGCATGAGAACAAGAGGGACATCCACGCGTGCTCCTACTCCGCGGCCCGGCTCGCCACGCGCACGCCTCGTCACGACGCATCGCGGGTTGTGGGAATGAGCCGAGCCGATGTCTAAATTTTTGCCACACACTATGGGTATACGAAAGGTCACTCGAAAGCTGAAACATTTTTCTGTAGCGGACACTGAATCCAAACGGCGCGCCTCTTCGGCTGCTACCTGTTTGTTTTGTCTCCCGCATTCCCTTCAGCTCCCGGCGCAGCCTCTCGCCACCTTCTCTTGCGCCTATAAAAGGGAGGTCGCTTCTCTCAGAGAGACACACCAGAACTCATTCTTCCTCTCGCCACCGGTTCCTGAACACTGTGTTGCTACTACAATCTTCCTCATCCCGGCTTGCGGCATGCACCGCAGGTCGGGACAGTAGGCCTCCGAAACCGCACCTTTTGAGTCTTGTACGGGAGAAGGGTGATAAGGTTATTGGGGAGCGCTCTGCGCGACTACTGACTTCTTTGTCACGGATGCCCCGGACTCCGATGACTACTTCCCCGATGACGACTACATCCCCGACGTCGACAACCTCCTCGATGACATGGAGGACACCGACCCTAAGTCCAGTGCCTCTGCTCCTGCTGCTGTCACGTATGTGTTTCTCCCCTTTCTATTAGAGGTTCTGCTACAGTTCCTTGTTCTAGCATTTGCCCTACATATGTTAGACTCTATTGCATATATGCAACCTGCTATACTGTCTGCTCTATATATGTTTAGTTACGGTTCATATATGAACATGATGTTTACCTTCTCTTTGTCAAATCGCATGGCTTATTTTATCACTGCTATACTAGCCATGCTTTATCTAGTATTTCTGTTCATAAAATCATTCGGTAAATTGCTCATGTTTCCAACAATCCAAAAACCTTATTATAGGCAATTTACCCCGAGTGGTTCTGTTGCTTCCATGAGACCTCCTATGTTTGAGGGTATCCACTATAAGAGGTGGCGCGTGAGAGCAGTGTTATGGTTTCCTACCATGAACTGCTATGACGCCACTCTTGGCAAACCTAAAGGAGAGCAAGATGCCCAACACGCACAAGCTTTTCAGAAAATGGATACCTTGTTTAAGGCTACTCTCTTGAGTGTTCTTGGTGAGAACATAGTTGATGCTTCTGCGTCAATTGGTAATGGAAAAGATATGTGGGATGCACTCGAGGCCAAGTTTGGGGTCTCGGATGCTGGCACTGAGTTGTACATCATGGAGCAATTATATGACTACAGGATGACTGAAGAGCGCTCCGTGGTTGAGCAGGCTCATGAGATACAGTCATTTGATAGAGAACTTGAGCACTTCAATTGTATCCTACCGGACAAGTTTATTGCTGGAGGTATCATCACTAAGCTTCCTCCCACGTGGAGGAACTTTGCTACCTCACTGAAGCATAAGAGGCAGGAGTTTTCTGTTCCGGATCTCATTGGTACTCTTGATGTGGAAGAAAAGGCGAGAGCAAAGGACAATCTTGCTCGAGGTATTGAGGGAGGTTCTAGTGCCAATATGGTATAGAAGAAGAACTTCTAGCCCCACAAGTTCAAGAACAAGGGCAAGTTTGATGGTAAAGCAAAGTTTGATGGGAAGAACAAGGTTGTGCAGCACACCAACTTCAAGAAGAAGAATGACAAGAAGAAAGGTGTTTGTCATGTGTGTGGAGATCCTGATCATTGGGCTCCTAGTTGCCCCAATCGCTATGACAATCAACATCCTAGGAAAGGCGGCAAGACTGCTAATGTTGTCATTGGAGACACTAACATGAAGGATGCTGGGTATGGTATATCTCCCACTATTCTTTCAGTATGTCATTCTCCAGATTGGTTGATTGATACGGGTGCTAATGTGCATGTATGCGGTGATATTTCCATGTTTTCGTCTTATCAGACCGCAGGACTTCAACTGTGCTGATGGGCAACGGTTCAAGTGCTTATGTTCGTGGTGTTGGCACGGTCGATCTGAAGTTAACTTCGGGGAAGATCGTGCGGCTGAAGAACGTGCATTATGTCCCCTCTGTTAATAAAAATCTTGTTAGCGGATCTCTTCTATGTAGAGATGGCTACAAGTTTGTCTTTGAGTCGAACAAAAATTTGTAATTTCCAAGTATGGAACCATTGTTGGTAAAGGCTATGAGTTAGGAGGCTTGTTTCGTTTATCCTTATCAGACGTTTGCAATAAAGTTGTTAATCATATTTGCAACAATAGTGAATCAAATGTGTGGCATTCACGTCTTTGTCATGTTAACTTTGCTTGCACGTCACGACTAGCAAAGTTGAACTTAATCCCTAGTTTCACCACTATCAAGGGATCCAAGTGTCATGTGTGTGTGCAAGCTAAGCAACCACGTAAGTCTCATGTGACTATGAAAACGAGAAATCTTGCACCACTAGAACTCATACATTCAGATCTATGTGAAATGAATGGTGTTTTGACAAAAGGTGGAAAGAAATATTTCATGACATTAATTGATGACTCCACTAGATACTGTCATGTGTATCTTCTGAAATCTAAGGATGAGGCTTTGAACTATTTCAAGATCTATAAAGCTGAAGCGGAAAACCAACTTGATCGAAAGATCAAGAGGCTTAGGTCCGATCGTGGTGGAGAGTATTTCTCAAATGAATTTGATTCTTTTTGTGCGGAACATGGTATAATCCATGAGAGGACGACTCCCTATTCACCTCAGTCAAATGGGGTGGCCGAAAGAAAGAACCATACTCTAACTGATTTGGTTAACGCCATGTTAGACACATCGGGTCTCTCCAAGGCATGGTGGGGGGAGGCAATTGTCGTGGTTCTAAGCCTGACAGTAGAGTGGGGGGTAGGTATGGAGAGGCAAGGTCCTAGCTATGGAGAGGTTGTAAGCACAAAGGATGTACGAGTTCAGGCCCTTCTCGGAAGAAGTAACAGCCCTACGTCTCGGAGCCCGGAGGCGGTCGAGTGGATTATGAGTGTATGAACTACAAGGTGCCGAACCCTTCTGCCTGTGGAGGGGGGTGGGTTATATAGAGTGCGCCAGGACCCCAGCCATCCCACGTAGGAGAGGGTTTAAGGTGAGTTAAGTCTGGGGCGTTACTGGTAACGCCCCACATAAAGGCCTTTACTATCATAAAGTCTACTTGATTACAGGCCGTTGCAGTGCAGAGTGCCTCTTGACCTCCTGGTGGTCGAGTGGGTCTTCGTGGTCGAGTCCTTCAGGCCAGTCGAGTGAATCCTCGTTGGTCGACTGGAAGGCGACCTCTTCTAAGGATGTCCTAGGGTAAGTTACTTGGATCAGGTCCATGACCCTACCCTAGGTATATAACCCCATCATTAGCCCCCGAATGGATTGAGGCTTCGAGTGAAGAAGGAGTTGATGTCGTTTCCGATTAGCCTTTGCGCTCCGGTTGTGCGCTGTTCTGGACCAAAGAATCCTTTTGTCAACAGGAGACAACTTGCCTTCAGTCGACTTGATCCATTCTGTTTTTGCGTCGAGTGATCTTTCAGGCTTCGACGATCTCCGAGCGACGGATCGCCGGAAACACCGCGCCTGACAGACTGATTTGTTGCTCGCAGATTCCGCGGGATGCTAAATTTTGGGGCGCGCGCGAAGCGGGGCGGACCGCGGCGTTCGGATGGGACGGGGCATGGACGCCTCGATCTCCGCGCCGCCTTTTTCGCCACGTATCCCGTCTGCATAACTGTTCCAGGTATGATTAGATCGACCGGGCCCACCTGTCATCCACTCGGAAGGGGCCTTATAAATGTGCCCGGCGAGGATTTCTGTGCTGCGCCTTAGCATTCTCCCCCTCTCTCTGCTTCCTTCCTCCCTGCTCAGCGTGCTCGCTCTCGCCCCCGCACCACTTCCCTTCGCGCATCTCGCCGGCGACCATGGCCAAGGAGAAGACGGCGGCGCTGGAGCGTGCAAAGAAGGCGTCGGCGTCGGAGAAGGCGAAGGGGAGATCCACCAGCCGTGGAGGGTCCTCGTCCAGATCCCGCCTGCCGAAAGGCTGGGTCCAAGGAGACTGGATCCAGTCGACCATCACTGAGAACGACATTCTCGACATGGCCAACGAGGGCTTGATCCCCCACGGAGCTGCGAGGCTTCCGGGGAAGGAGTGGCAGCCTCAGCCAGAAGAGGGTGAGTGTGTGCTTTTGGCCACCCATGTGGATCGTGGGTTTTCCTTGCCGCCGAGTGTTTTCTTTCGTGGCTTCTTGAATTTCTTCGGAGCGCAGCTCCACCATTTTACCCCAAACTCCATTGCCTATCTTGCTGCGTTCGTGTCCATGTGTGAGGGTTTCTTGGGCTGTCGACCGCACTGGGGTTTGTTCAAGCATATATTCACGTGTCGCTCTCAGACCGTGAAGAAGGCGAGTCCAGGCGACGAAAAGATCCGAGTCGTCCAAATGTGTGGGGGTTTGGGCATCCAGGTGAGGAACAAGAGCACCTTTCCGCCCATGACCTTTCCCGAGTCAGTCAGAGGCTGGCAGTCGACCTGGTTCTACTGCCGGGACCAGTCGACGCCGGGACAGTCGAGTGGACTCCCACAGTTTACCATGGACCGAGTGAACAAGCCCTCCTCTCTGAAGTTGATCCCGGAGGAGAAAGCTGATGTGAAGATGTTGATGGAGCGCGTGGTGCAGTTGGTTCGGGAGGGAGTGACGGGCATGGATCTCCTGGAGGTCTTCCTCAGGCGTCGCATCCAGCCCCTCCAGTTCCGGAGCCACTGCATGTGGTTGTACTGTGGGACCGAAGACGAGACTAGAGTCCATCCAGAAGCAGTCGACGATGTCACTCTGGAAAGATGGATGGTAGCCGTCACCGGAAACAAGGACAACCCACGCGGAGCCAGAAGGATTCCTCCACTCGACCACAACAGCGATCCAAATAAGGTACACTTGCCCTGCTCTCCACTGCATTCTTGTCGCATTCATCTCTGTCTACTCTGCCGACTGGTCGACTGATCATTGTCTTGATATCTGCTAGGCCCTCACCGAGCTGTACTCGATGCCCAATGGGGCACAAACTCCGACTGAGGAAGGTGAGGCGAGTGGGGGCGAGAGCCAGGATGAGGAGGAATGGGACTCGGACGTTGCAGGGGACGACGACGACGATGATGATGACGACGGCGATGATGATGACGCCGAAGACGAGGAGGAAGAGGAGGAGGTCGTGCCACCGCGCTCGGAAAGGCGGTCGAAGCTCGTCCACGACCCTTCGACTGAACGTGGCAAGGGGGTTGCGACGCAGTCGACCAAGCGCCCTAGGACCACTTCTCCAGTGCCGACTGAAAAGGCGCCGAAGCAGCCTAGGGGGGCTCCGCCAAAGCCGATCAAACTCTTGCCGAAGATGAAGGTGTCCATCCCCACCATATCAGGGTAACTGTGCTGCTCATATTTTCTTATTCTGTGTGAACTTTATCTCTGGTCGACGCTGAAGTTAGTCGACTGATCCTTTGGAGTTGCAGTTCTGCTACTTCTGCGACCTCGGCCCGGGCTGATGACCACGAGATGGAGGATGCAGCAACTTCGAACCCAGGTACTGTATTCTTAACACCGTTCTTAGTCGACTGACTCACGATCTCTGATCCTGATTCTTCTCTGCAGCTCCACCCAACACTGTTATCAATCTCCCTGACGACGACGAGGATGAAGAACCACTGACACGCAGGAGGAGTCGGAAAGCGTCCGCCAGTAAGGTGCCTCAGGATGTGACGGCGCCTGAGATTCTGACTGTGGAGGAAGAGAACACCACTCGACACACGGTGTCCTTCGCAAATCCACTGACGAGTGCTCAGCAGCCCTCCCTCTTCACGACGCACCACGTCCCCGAGGACCAAGCTGGCGCAGCGAAGGAAGCAATACGCCAGGTGGGACTCATGATGGAGCAGCTGAAGACCATCCGGGATGCGAGCCGGGCAGCTTATGACGCCAGTTCTGCCCTCCAAAGCAATGTCCAGGTCAGTCGACCACTGTTTGTTCTGTTGGATATGCTACCAAAAACTTTTCTTTTCCGGAATTTATAGTAGTCACCCAGTGGGTGTGTCGAATAAACTCTGTGTTAGCGGGGGCACGCTGAGTGCACCCGCTGGGTGTAGTCCCCAAGGCTAAGGTCGACTGCTGGCAGTCGGCCTTAGGCTTTATGATGTCAATCTTTCTGTCAGTCGACTGGTCGACTGGATTTCACAAACCGGTGGGGGCACGCTGAGTGCACCCACTGGGTGTAGTCCCCGAGACTGTGGTCGACTGCTTGCAGTTGATCACAGTCTTAGAGAATGTATCTTTTTTTTTGAGGTCGACTGGTCGACTTTGTCTTCATCGGGATTAGTGGGGGCACGCTGAGTGCACCCACTGGGTGTAGTCCCCGAGACTACGGTCGAATGCTTGTATTTGGCTGTAGTCTTAGAAACGTGTGTTTTTCCCTTTTTCACTCGGAAGTGAATTATATTTGACATTTAGTCGATTGGTTCTTCGCAGAACTCCTGTGATCTTGTGGCTCGCTACTCAGAGCTGGAACAAAAACATACTCAAGTCGAGCTGAGCTTGAAGCTGGTTTAGGAGAAGCTGACAAAGGCGAAGGAGGAGACCGAAGGTATGTTTGGTGAGACCCTGACGACTGCTTTTCCCCTTGCTTGTTTCAAAATCTGATCTTGCTGTAACTTGCAGGTAAGGTAAGGGAGGCCCAGCAGAAGAAAGACCTTGAGCTAGCTGAGAAGATCAAGCTTGCTGACGAGAAGTTAGCTTCAGTCACCAAGCTCGAACAAGACAATACCAATCTGAAAGCTGCTCTTGGGATTGCCAACAAGGAGGTCAGCCGACTGAAAACTGATAAAGCTGCCCTGACCGACCAAGTCAGCAAATTGACTGAGAAGAAAACTGAACTGGAGGCCTTCCTGAGTGGCCTTGCCAAGAAGCTGTTTCTTATGCTTGAAGGTAAACCTCCATGTTTGGCAAACATTTCCAATTGTGGCTTTTTCCATTCAACTATCCCCTTGACTTAGTGATCATCCTTGCAGAATTTTGTCAAAACTTTGCAGAAGAAACCAGCCGACTGGAGCCAAACCTCGACCCCGTCAATTCTCCGGTGAACGACGAAGTTGCCATGGATGTTTTCCGACTGGAGTCTCGTGTTGCAGCTGTCGTGGACTATCTCGCAAGGCTGAAGGCCGCCACATCTCGCATCGACTCGACGCTCTGGCCTGAGGAGACACTTCAGAATGACCTTGAGTCGCTGATGGCCCGCTTGAACACGATCCCTGGTCGAGTGCAGGAGTGGAAGAAGTCCTCGGCTCGGTGTGGTGCAGATGTCGCTCTGTGTCTGGCCCGAGTCCACTACAAAGATGCGCGAGAAGAGAAGCTGGCGGCCCTTCGGGTGGCCAATACCAAGAAGCACGACTTCAGGTCCTTTATGGAAACTTTCCTTGCAGCTGCCACTCGGATCGCCGACGGGATTGACCTTGATGAATTTGTTGCACCTTCCAGCCCTCCACAGGAGGGGTAAAAAACTTCTTCTGGCTCGACGCTTTAAATTTGCCTCGGTATGCCGAGTGGAATTGTAACCGACAAACCTTAACAGGCTTGACGCCTGAGCACTTTCGGTTCCTTTAGATGTCGATTCAAACTTGGATTTGGTGCTTGAATACGATTGCCTTCGGCTCGGAATGTCTTTTGCAGGTTCAAAGCAAGGTGCCTGTACTGCAATCAACTTATTCTTTAGTCCACTTAGGCGAGCACTGGGCTGCAGCTAAGCCCTCCGAATGAGAGGGTTGCTCTCCACTCGGCAGGGTTTTTATACCTTAGGCGAGCACAGGGCTGCAGCTAAGCCTCCGAGTGAGAGG